>NW_027590159.1:0-102500 GCF_964213995.1 Mustelus asterias
CTTGTTAGTGATGGAGAGAGCGAATAGGGTGAATGAGGGGGCGGATAATCTTGTGGGTGGCTTTGCCCTGGATTGTGTCAAATTTCTTGAGTTTTTACAGGTTTCCCTCATTGAAGAAAGGGGAAATTATTCAATTGCGACTGATTGCGAAAGATTTAAATGTTTTTCCAACCCTTGGCCCGCGCTCCGTATTGTGCTCACTTGTCACTCCCACTTACTGTGTGAATGGGTGAGTATGTGTGGAGTGACTGTGCTTTTCCAGACTGAATCAGCCAAATAGAGACTTATACACATCACACACTCTCACACACATAAATACTCTCATATTCCCTCACACATGCACACACACACACACATACATACTCACACTTACTTTCTCTCTCATACGGTCTCTCTTACACACCCATACACATTCTCTCTCTCACGTTACACATACACTCTCTCAATACAAATACATACATCGTCTCACTCTCTCCATCAATCTCTCACATCCCCATACACAAAAGCGCTCACATCCCCACACACCCACCCATTCTCTCTTATACACAGACACACACTCTCACATAAGCACAGTCTCACACTCTCGCGCACGCACTCTCACATGCACTCTCTCTCTCTTCCACTCTCTGTCACACACGCTCAAGCTGTCTCACATTTCTTCACACGCTCTCTCACAATTCCTCTTGCACACGCATCTCTCTCTCTCTCACACACACACGCACATATTTATATTTCTCTTGCGCACACTATCTCACACCTCTACATTCTTCCTCTCACACACTGGATCTCTCACAAACACTCTCACAAACATAGAACATGCACACACTCTAACACACACTCTTACACAGAGACACGGTCTCTCACATAAGCACAGTCTCGCGCACACATTCTCTCTCTCACACACACACATGCACTATGCCTCTCACATTCCCTCTTCCGTACACTCTCACTTTGTCTCACACACATTCCCATGCCCTCTCTCACTCATACGGACACTTGCACACGCATTCTCTCACACAGGTACATATTTCTCTCTCTTTCACCCGCTCACTCCCTTACACATTGTCTCACACACGCACAATCTTGCTCTCAAACACTGTCTCTCACAAACACCCTCTCTTTCACACGCACACAATCTCGCACACAGTCTCTCCTCCTCTAATACACGAACACACATGTATATACAATGTATCTCTCTTTAAACACTCCACCTATCACAGACACATGTTCTCTCAACAGTCAATTCACTCACACACACTCACGCATCCACTCTGTCTAAGTTTCACACTTTTTCTCGCTCACACACACTCTCCCCGCCCCTCCACACACACACACACACACACACACACACACACACACACACACTCAAACACCCCACATTGCTTCTATCTCCCACACACATTGTACACATCTTTCGCACTCACACGCCATCCCATGCACAGTTTCACACACTGATGAACATATTATTTTGCTTTCCAATAGGCACTCCCTCTCACACACACTGTCTTTCACATGAACACAACACTCTCCCACACACATAACCTCCCTCTCAGGCACACACACTCTCTTTCACAGACATCGTGTATCTCAAATAGACACACTCCCTTTCACATCAACGTACACACAATCACACACAGAAGTACTCTTTCACACAGACTCCCCACACACACTCTCCCCGCCCCTCCACACACATACATTTTCAAGAAGAGACACACTCTCACACACAAAGAATAACTCTTCAAACACACATTCTGTCTCTCACACACACATTATCTCACACATCCTTTCTCTCACGCACACTCTCTCCTCTTGCACGCACAGCCCACTGTCTCACACACGTGCAAACGCATTCTATCATTCACAGGCATCCTCACACACACATTCTCTCTCTCTCTCTCTCTCTCTCTCTCTCTCTCTATCTATCTCTCCCTCTATCTCTCTCTCCCTCTATCGCTCTCTCTCTCTCGCTCTCTCTCACACACACACTTTCGATCTCACATACGTCAGAGTATCTGTCCTTGACACCATAGAGTAGAATCATAGGATGCTACAGTGCAGAAGGAAGCCATTCAGCCCATCGAGTCTGCACCAACAGCAATCCCAGCAAAGCCCTATCCCCATAACCACATGTATTTACCCTAACTAGTCCCCCTGACACTAAGGGGCAATTTTAGCACGGCCAATCCACCGAACCCACATCGTTGGACTGTGGGAGGAAACAGGAGCACCGTAAGGAAACCCAAACAAACACGGGGGGAACTTGCAAACTCCACACAGACAGTGACCCAAGTCGGGAATCCAACTCTGAGGCAGCAGCGCTAATCACTGTGCCACCGCCACCGCCCCCCCCCCCCACCCCCGACCACCCCCCCCCCCCACCCCGATAGCCCCCCCCCCACCCCCACCCCCACCCCCACCCCGGTAGCATTTGAATGAGGGTGGGATCAAGGGGCCCGAGTAAAACTCAAGTCAATAAGAATGGGCGGGAAATTCTTCTCTGTTTGGAGTCATACTTAGCACAAAGCAACATGGTATTGGTGGTTGGAGGTCAAACATCTAGGTTCAGATTTCACTGCAGGATTTCGGCAGGGGAGTGTTCTGGGACGAACAATCTTCTACTGCTTCAACAGTGACAATACCCTCCAACATGAGGTCAGAAGTAGGAATTTCCATGTGTTACACCGGACACAAAAACCCAAAAAATAAGAAGGGAATTGGCTGAGACCAAGGCCGCCTGGCTCCCCAATACTGGTTGATTCCTGTGCGACCCATCCTAGTTTTGCTGTCAGCTTCCCTGCAGATCCCTCAGTCTGACTATTTGTTCACTGGTACGTGTTTCTTAAAGAAAGACACCGACATTAAAGCAGCTGCCCGGTGATTTACACATCCCTGTTACTGAAAGCTGATCAATGTGGAGAATCGGGAAAAGATCGATGGAGAGGAAGAGGTGGAGGTGGCCCACTGACTCTCTCACCCTCACCCACACTTCCTCACTCACCCTCAATCTCTCATCCTCACTCAAAGAACTTGACTCACTCACCCTCACTTACCCACCTTCCCTCGCTGACACACTCTCACTCATTCATCCCAACTCACTCATCCCAACTCACTCACCCTTGCTCACTCATCCACCCTCACACACTCAATTTCACACACTCAACCTCACACACTCAACCTCACACACTCAACTTCACACACTCAATTTCACGCACTCAACCTCAGAAACTCACTGATCCTCATTCACCCTGAGTCACTCACCCTCACACCCTCACTCACTCAAAATCACTCACACACATTCGCTCTCTCACTCTCACCCATCCTCACTCACTCACCCTCATTCACTCACATTCACACCCTCATTCCCTCACCAGCACTCACTCACTCACACTCACTCGCCCTCACACACCCTCATTCACTCACTGTCACTCAGTCACCCACACTCACACGCTATCACTCACTCAACCTCACTCACTAACCCTCAGTCACTCACTCAGAGCCTCAGTCACTCACCAACACTCATAGTCACCTTCGTTCACTCATCCCACTAACCCACCCTCACTCACCCAGTCTCACTCACTCTCACTCACTCAGTCCACTTACCCACCCTCACTTATCCAGTCTCAATCACTCTCACTCACCCTCACTCACCCCACTTACCCACCTTCACTCATCCAGTCTCAATCACTCTCACTCATTCACCGCACTTACCCTCCCTCACTCATCCAGTCTCAATCTCTCACACTCACCCTCACTCACTCACCACACTTACCCTCCCTCACTCACCCAGACGCACCCCCACACACTCAAGCTCAATTACCCTCTCTCTCTCACGTACGCCACCTGACCCATTCAAACTCACTGAGACTCACGCAACTACATTCACTCACACACCCTCACATATTCACCATCACTCACGTTCACCCACCCTAACTCACAGATCCTCAATCACTCATCCTCGGTCAAACACCTTTACTCACTCACCTTCACTCATCCACCCATCCACATTCATTCTCCCTCACACACTCTCACACACCACCCTCAATAACACACCCTGACTCACTCACTCTCTCACCCTCACTTACTAAGTCACATTCACTCCTCACCCTCATTCACTCGCTCTCACTCACCCACCTTCACTAACCTTCACGCATCCTCACTCACTCACCCTCATTCATTCTCTCTTACCGACACTCACTCACCCACCTTCACTCACACATTCAGCCACCTTCACTCACCCACCCTCTCTCACACACCCTCATTTACTCACGCTCTCTCACCCTCACCCACACTCACTCACTCACCCTCAATCACTCATCCTCACTGAAAGAACTTCACTCACTCACCCTCACTTACCCACCTCCCGTCACTCACACACCATCACTCATCCACTCTCACTCCTTCAATCACTCACCCTCACGCACTCACATTCTCTCACTCACACTCGCTAAACCTGTGTGTGGAGGTCTGCAATGAGAGAGAAGAAAGATCTCAAGCGGCAGTTTGGTGTTCAAATGTGGGAGCTGCCCTGCAAATGTGGAGAGCTGGGGGGAAACCCTGGGGGCTCAGGGCCAAGGACAATGGCAACGAGCCGGGGAGAACAGGAGGCGTGCTAAAGGGCAGAGAGCCGGGGGGGAAGGGCAGAGAGCCCGGGGAATGGGCCCACAGCCGGGCAACAGGGCTGAGAGCCGGGAAAGGGCAGAGAGTCAGGAGAAAGCGCAGAGAGCCAGAAGAAAGGGCAGAGAGCTAATAGAAAGGGCAGGGAGCCAGGTGAAAGGGCAGAGAACCAGGAGAAAGGGCAGAGAGACCAGGGAAAGAGGAGAGAGCCAGGATAAAGGGCAGGGAGGCCGGGGAAAGGACAGAGAGCCGAGGAAAAGTACAAGAGAGCCCAGAGGAAAGGGCAGAGAGTCAGGGGGAAAGGCAGAGAGTCAGGGGGAAAGGGCAGAGAGCCAGGGGAAAGGGCAAAGTGGATATGGAGCAGGGACACCGGGCAGAGAGCCGGGGGAAAGGGTAGGGAGCTGAGGGAAAGGGCAGGGAGCCGGGGGAGAGGGGACAGAGCTGGAGGGAAGTGTAGAGAGCCAGGTGAAAGGGGAAAAGAGCCACAGGGAATAGCAGAGAGCCAGGGGAAAGCGCAGAGAGTCGGGGAAAATGGGCAGAGAGTGGGTGATCGACGGGCGGAGTGAGGATGTGCAAAATAGAGCTAGCACCACAACCAGATCATCTGTAATCTCAGTGAATAATGGAGGAGACGTCAGGGCCCGAATGGCCAACTCTTGCTATTAATGTATGACCCTTCAATTAGTCAATGTTGCAATTATTTGAATTTGTAATCACATTTAGATTTTCCTGGTCATTCAGTAAGTATTCATTCCGAAGGTAGTTTTGAAGCAAAGTCACTAATCTTCGTTTTGTGGAGTGAGAGGCAGTGAGTTGGAGAGAGGAAGGGACATCAGTTAGTTTGTACACAGGCAATATCCAAAACTACAATGTGGATATGCCGACACTAGGTTGGGGTGGGCACAGTAAGGAGTCTCACAACACCAGGTTAAAGTACAACAGGCTTATTTGGAATCGTGAGCTTTTGGAGCTCTTGCATCAGGCGAGTGGCTGATATGAATGAAGAGACACCGTCTTCATCACAAAGTGCTGTTGTTTGAGAAATAGCTCGTGCCTGAAGTAATGGAGAAACTCTTTACACTTCTCTGTTAATCCAATGAATGGTATGTCATTACAATGACATCAAAATGTTTTTGTCTTTCCAATCTGATAGAGGTCGAGACAGTGATGTGAGTTTCTACAAAGATGGTGATTCTCAAATGATAGGAGTAACAGAATCTGAAAGGTGTATGTAGGTCTTAATCGGGAAATATTAAGTTAAGTTCATAATTCTAGACAAATCGTGATGTAGAAACATAGAAAATAGAAGCAGGAGTAGGCCATTCGGCCCTTTGACCCTGCTCTACCATTCACTTTGATCACAGCTCATCAATATCCTGACCCCGTCTACTACCCATATCCATTGATCCCTTTAGCCCCAAGAGCTATACCTAATATAGAAACTTACTTGTATAAATATGTTTGACTAATTAATAAACGCAAGTAAGAGTCTAACTTGTTGAATCGACTATTCTTTCCCAGCGACACCGTCTCCGCCCACTCTCTACAGCCTCGTCTCTTCCTGTCAGCAACACAACCCCGGCGGCTCCATCACCTACGGCTGTTTGGCGATGGACTACTCTCCAGATGTCTCCAAACTGACCTGGAAGAAAAATGGGCAGCTGATCGCCACTGGATTTAAGACTTATCCATCAGTGAGAAACGCGAATGGAACCTACACCCTGAGCAGCCAGTTAACCATCACCCAGTCAGAGGGAGAGTGCAGCAAAATCGACTGTGAGGTTCGACACAGCGACTCCGTCAAGAGCATTGGAATGCAATGTAAGTGTTGTGGAACTTGGGCAAGACAGGAACGCTGTGATTGAACTGTCTAAGGCTTTAGTTATAACTGATCTGTAGCATTCTGAAAAAAATTGAATTATTCAAAATCCAAGTAAGTGTCTACTGACTGAAAAGTTGTTCAGAACCAAAGAACAACAGGACTATTACTGTGCAGAATGAGGCCATTGAGCCCATCATGTCTGTGCTGGCCAAAAGGGAGAACAAATAAACTAGCCAGACATTTGGAGCCCATTTTCCAGCCCTTGCGCCGTAGCCGTGCAGGTTAAAGCACCTGAGATGCAGACGTAATGACCTTTTAAATGACCATGCTTCCTGGTAATTGAGCCCTCGACTTGGGGAATGAATTATTTCTGCCTACGTCCCTTCTAATTTTGTGAACCACAATTATGTCACGCCTCAGCCTCCTCTTTTTCTAAGGAGAAAAACCCCTGCCTATCCAATCTCGCCTCATGGCGGGAATTTTCAGTCCCTGGCAACATTCTTGTCAGCGTCATCTCTCTCTAGAGCCATAACGTCATTCCTGCAACGTGGTGACCAGAACTGAACAGCAAACTCCAAACGTAGCCTAACTAGCGTTTTATACAGCTCCATCATTGCATCACTGTTTTTGCATTCAATATCTCACATAATAGAGGAACTAATCCGATATGCTTTCTTGATCAACTTTTCCAGTTGCCCTCCCATCTACAAGGACCTGTGGACATGCACTCTAAGGTCTTGCATTTCCTCAATCCCTCAAAATCTTCCATTTTATCGACTATTCCCTTGCTTTGTTTGCCCTCCCAAATTCATTGCGTGGCACTTTTGACGGTTGAATTCCATTCGCTATTTCCCTACCAATTCAACCAAACCATGGATATAATTCTCAAATTGGCAGCTCCGGTGCTAAAATAAAAGCTATAATTTTATTTGTTGTCAGTTGAACCTTCAAGTAACGTCTGAACGTGTGTTTGTTGAAGGCGACATCCCCCCAACCGTTATCCTCACCGTGAGTTCCAGTGAAGAAATCACAAGCAGGAAATTTGCAACCATCGTCTGTTCAATCATCGATTTCCAGCCAAAGTCAATGACGGTGGAGTGGCTGAAGAATGGGCAGCCCATGGATTCAGGAATTGCCACCTCTCCTGCCTGTGAAGTGAACGGAAACTTCTCGGCGAGCAGTCGGCTGACAGTCTCCGCTGGGGAATGGTCCAGCAAAACGGTCTATACCTGCCAGGTCACTCATCAAGGACTCACTCAGAGTCAGAACATCACCGGATCTCTGGGTAAGGGATGCAAACCGAGGGAAAACAAATCATTCCGCTGTTAATCGGAATTAGAGATTTATTGAAGTTCGTGCGAAGCACAGAGCTGTCATGTAGTTTGCTGCAGTCGGATAGCGCCTCATTCAGAATTTCATCACATCAGCAATTATTTTTATTCTGTCATGAGATGTTCTCCATGGCCCATCCCTGAGAGCACTTAAGAGTCGACGACGTTGCTGTGGATCTGGAGTCACATGCATGCCAGAGCAAGATAAAGACAGCAGATTTACATTTTAAAAGGGCATTCGTGAACCATTTACAGCAATGGCTTCATAATGATCGTTAGACTTTTAAATATCGTTTTGTAATCAAATCAAAGTTGACCATTTGTGGTGGTGAGATTCGAATCTATGACCCCAGACTTTTGCCCTAGGTTACAAACCCATTGATAACACCACCATGCCACTGCCTCTCCTTGAAACAATGCGCCCTTCTAATTTGAAGTAATATAGTGACCGAGGCGGACTTGATGTCAGCTTCTCCTGACACAGCTGGTAAAATTTGGAGAAACAGTAGGTGTCGGACTGTTTCACAGGTCACAGCGTAGGGGTAAAATGTTGGAAAGTGCATCCACCCTATTTATAAACCAACGGCCATTAATTTTTCCTGAGTTCAGGATGGTCTATTTGTGTGGGAATGCTGCAATGCTGATTCATCAGAATGATCCCGCTGCTACAATACTTTAATAAAGAGAATAATTTCACAGAGCAACCTGGTTTTCCATTCACCATAGAAGTTGAAAGGCGATAGTTAGAGTTTGATAACTCGAAGGCGACTTCGTCTCCTTTAGGCTGAATACTGCTGTCCTGCTTCTGAAGGAGAACTTGAGTTGGTTTTCATTTTTCATTCACAGGTCCTTCCCACTGCCCGGATTCCACAGTGACAATACAACCACCACCAATAGAACAGGTCTTACTCGAGGCGACTGTGACCTTAACCTGTATCATTTTCAATTCTCCTTCCGGAGTCAACGTGTCCTGGATCCGAGACAGGAATTATTTGAAATCAGAGATTGCAGAAAAGCATGAAGAGGATCCTGACAGCATGGTCAGCAACTTAAACATCTCGACACAAGCCTGGCTGAGTGGGGCTGTGTTTGACTGCGTGGTGAGCCATCAGGATCTGCCGACTCCTTTAAGAAAATCCATCCACAAGGAAAGAGGTGAGCTGAGAGATTGAAGCAATAAATGCGTCACTGTGTCTATTTCCAGTGTAAGTGTAATGTTCAATACTTAGTATTCAGTGCATTACCACTCCTCTGAGTGGTAACTCTGCTAACTAAACGCTCTGGGCCTGTAGATATTTTTGCGTGGGACGTTGATGAATGAAAAGTGATCTGAAGAGAATGGTATTGGTTTATGATCGAATAAGTAGGGAGTAGTCTGGTGTGGTACACAAAACCCAACGCAGAACAGTTGGGCCGAATAGCCTGTTTCTGCGTTGTAATCTTTCTGAAACTTTCCAGTCTAGCCCCGAGTTATTTGAGAAAGCGATTGTGTTCCCCTCTCCTCGAAGCTGGAAGTCAAAAATGGAAACATTTAAATTCGAAAGCAAAGCATAATTTTCTGATATCTAACCAGTGGTTTCATTGTTTGCAGAGTTCTCCAGTTTATTGACATTTATTGCAATTTTCTGCAGATCCAAATCCGCGGGAACCGTCCGTCTCTGTCCTCCTGCCCTCGGCAGAACAAATATCCGCTCAGAAATTCGTCTCCCTCAGCTGCTTAGTGAGAGATTTCTCCCCGCGAGAGGTCTTCGTCAAGTGGACCGTCAATGACAAGCCCGTGAATCCCGGGAACTACAGGAACACTGAGGTGGTGGCGGAGAACGGGAATGGCTCCTTCTTCATGTACAGCCTGTTATCCATTGCAGCGAAGGAGTGGGCCAGCGGCACTTCTTACTCCTGCGTGGTGGGACATGAAGCACTCCCCTTGAAGATCATCAACAAAACAGTTGACAAATCCAGCGGTAAACCCAGTTTTGTGAACATTTCTCCTGTACTGGTGGACCCCGTTAGTTCATGTTAATGAGAATTTATTGGTTATATTTCGAGCTGCAAGAAAAATAATAAAGCTTTTTTCATCTGCTTATGAGTTAACCATCCAACCTGCTAATTCATTTTGATTCCTCTGTTAGCTATGGGCATAAATGCTCCTCCGACAGCAGATACTTACCAGTGTCTTGCCTCCCTGTGGCACAGTGGTTAGCATTACTACTTCACAACACCAAGGACCTGGGTTGGATTCCTGGCTTGGGTGACTATCTGTGTGGAGTTTACACATTCTCCCCGTGTCTTCGTGGGTTTCCTCTGACTGTTTCGGTTTCCTCCCATAGTTTGAAAGACGTGCTTTTTAGATGCATTGGCCACGCTAGGTTCTTCCCCAGTGTACCCGAACAGGCAACGGTATGTAGCGACTAGGGAATTTACACAGTAAATTTATCACAGTGTTACCGTAAGCCTACTGTGACACTAATAAAAAAAGCCATAAAAAATAAACCTCAATCTTAGAGACCCAGCGCTCCAAATTGAGATAGAGTACAGAATTAAGGTGGATTGGCGCTAATTAATTCAGTGATTACCCTGAGTAAGTTCAGCAAATTTCATCCAGTTACTGGTTGATGCGAAAACGTTCTAATTCCGAGCAACAAATGATTCACTTTTAAATATAGACGACTCGTCAATCCCATCAAAGTTTTGATCATTTCTTCGTTGCAGAATCGCACCCAGTGGGGACTGGAGTCAGAGCGACACAAGAATAACAACGGAAACTCTCATCCCCAGTCGCAGATAGGGCACTAGGCTGTTCAATCAATCCTCCATCAACTCGCCTGATAGAGAGGCGAGAAAATTGATTTTTTAACTCACTGTCCCCACTCACCTACCCGACAGAGGGGGAAAAGAGCAATTGTTTACCCATTAAACTCACTGTGCCAACAGAGAGAGGGGAAAGGGCGATGGTTAACCCATTATACTCCGCCTCGCCAAGGAGACAGAGTGGAAAGGCACCGCTCCCTATTTCTGTGGACTCAGTTTATATTGGTTCAAAGTTTCTAATGGTATGATGTATTAAATACTAACAGCCCAAAACTTCACTGGTGTTTGAATTCTTCTGGCTTTTTCCCGTTCTATCCCTGATGTTCTGAGGACTGCTGATTGAAATGCTTCTTTCATTCAGCTTGTTGTCACATTGCAGCTCACATTACACCACATGAATTCCCAGAAAGAGGCGAATATTCCATTAATATCGTCTGACAGGGACAGTTCCGGTTCGGTTTATTTAGTAAAACTTGGAGCAATAATAATGATGTTCACGTACTGTCAGACACACAGAAACAGAGATAAACACGCACATATACATCTCCACAAACACAGCACAAACCAGAAGAAAATACAAACATAAACATTAACAACCCATGCCCCCTCGCAAATTAAAACTAAAGCATTCCAATTAAGACTATCATAAACATTGACACGGGTGACCACTCATACACATGCATTAACAAACTCTAACATCCTTCCATAAACACAGGTCAACGGATTCTCTGACCCATCACATAAACACACCAATAAATATTCACTCCCTCACAGTGAAAAGGGGTACACACAGAAGCAGGCACATTAACACACACATTAATTCATAGAGATGGATAAACACTAAAATACACACATGGTCAATATATCCACATGATAGACTTAATTTCCAAATAAAACATACTTTAATTTAGATATCTATATGGCAGAACAGAAATTGAATATCGCTGAAAAAAGAAAGATGTTTAAGCTTTTCATCTTGCATTCCCCAGGCTCTTCACAGGAATAATAACTATCACGGGAACAGCAATTTATAATTCTTAGGGAGAGAGTGGCGAATGCAATGCATCTAACTGTGCGAGAAGCTGCATGCATTAAAGCACAGCACCCTATTCTTTGCAGAGATAAATAACACATACAGACATTGTGTTTGTATCATCTGAACAAAATAGGAGACAGCCAAGATCTGATTCCTTTCTCAGGGCAATAACTTGACCAATTACTGTGAATGTGTCTGCTCTGAACTTAAACAAAGCTTGGCAGTTCACTCTCAGTCAACGTTTAACTGTTACATTCATCATGGAATGTCTCCACTAATCACAGTCCACTTGTCAACCAACATGTACTGTTTTCTCGTGAAGTATCAATTATTGCTCCATTTGCGTTTGATGTTTGTGCCATTGTCCTCTGACTACAAGACAAAAAACTTCAACATATCTCTTTCAAATATATTTATATCGACACCACGGTAACGTAACACATTCTCACACACAGGGGCACACAAACAAAGATTAAAACAGATCAGTACATCCCCATGTGCACATATACAGAGGCTAAAGCACAAACAAAAATGGAAGGCTTTCAGGAAAATTAAAATTCAGTTGTTTTTACTAAGGGGTCCGTGCTGCTGTATCAAAGCCTAAAACCATGTTCTCCTTTCGAAACTGACGTGAATAAATTAACTGCCAAATCCAAACAAACAAAGAGTATAATCCTTTCCATCTGTTATCGATCATCATTTACAGTACCTCAATGAATAACTGTCTGAAGTTATCTCTAAAATCATCCAGGACGATTCGAAGAGCAAAATAAATAGTATCAGGGCAGCTTGGTGGCTCAATCGTTAGCATTGCTGCCTCACAGCTCCAGGGACCCAAGTTAAATTCCATTCTTGGGTGGCTGCCTGTGCGGAGTTTGCGTGCCTGCATGGGTTTCCTCCAGGAGCTCCCGTTTAATCCCACAGTCCAAAAATGTACAGGTTAATTAGATTGGCCATGACAAATTGCCCCTTGGTGTCCCAAGATGTGTAGGGTATGTGGAATAGCCATGGGACTGTTGTGCAGTTATGGAGATGGGGTGGCTAGGTCCAATGTCGGTGAAGACTCGATGGGCCGAATGGCCTCTTCAGGACTGCAGTAATTCCATAATTCTACGACTTGACCAGAGGTCCAATGTGCGTTACTTCAATATTCAAATAGCTGATGTCTGATATTGCCTCTTACTCCAGTTCCCACTTACTTCTCATATCCTTTATTACCCGATAAACCAAAACTATATCTGCCCCAGCCTTAAAAATATTCAATGATGGGGCATCCACAGTCCTCTCGGGCAGGCCACTCAGAAGAGTCATATCCCTAAGTGAAGGAATGTCTCCTCATCTCAGCCCTAAACGAGAGCACACCTATTCAAACGCCCGTTATTTTAAATTCCCCATCCAGAGGTAACAGCAGCTCAGTGTCCAACTTGTGAAACCCATTCGGATTATTTTGTCTCAATGTTATCGCCTCTCATTCTTCTAAACTAAAGAGAATGTAGACCCAAGTTGCTCAGTCCGCGTCAGTTATCTTCAGTCGTTTGGTCTTCATAATATTAGTTACTGATAGTTGGTACAAAATTAAACAAGACTAAACGATCGCCTAAGATTAAATAATAAAATATATGTTCAAATACATATGTTCAAATCCAGTATGAGGAACATATTGGAAGGACGGGTGCGGAATTTGTAACACAGAAACTAGAAACGGGAGTACGCCTTCGAGCTGCTCCGCCATTCATTTTGAAAATGGCTGATCAACCAATTCAATATCCTGATTCTCGCCCCACCCCATATACCTTGATCCATTTAGCCCTAAGGGCTTGAATTCATACATTGTTTTGTCCTCAACTATTTTCTGTGGTAGTGAATTCCATACATTCACCATCTTCTGGGTGAAGAAATTTCTCCGCACCTCAGTTCAAAAAGGTTTACCTCTTATCCTCAAGCCATGACCGCTGGTTCTGGACTTATCCACCATCCTTTCTGAATCTACCCTGTCTAACTCTGTTAGAATTTGATAAGTTGCTATGAGATCCCCTCTCATTCTTCTAAACTCCGGTGAATATAATCTTAACCGACTTAATTTCTCCTCATATGACAGAACTGCATCCCAGCAATCAGCCTTGTAAAATTTCGCTTTACTCTCTCTATAGCAAGGACATTGTTCGTCAGATAAGAACACCAAAGCTGCACACAATACTCCAGGTGCGGACCCACCAACGTCCTATATAATTGTAGATTATATTACTGAGAGAGATTAATTTAATAATATATGCATTGACAATTTTATTAAGCGTTTAAGTTAATAACACATAGGCTTTGAAAAGTATATCAGAGAACAAAATAATACCTTAAGAAGGGAAAATGAATAACCAAAATAATATCCATGACGAGAAAAAAAATCTGAAAGTATTCCCTCTCCCCGTAGATTCCGCAGAATCCACCTGGATTGAAGACCAGGATGATAACAGCAATATCTGGACAACTGCTTCGACATTCATAGTCCTGTTCTTCCTGAGCATGTCCTACAGCGCTGCCGTCACTCTGGTGAAGGTGAGATGATTCAATCCACCCACATCTGAATCAGATAGGAGAGGTTTGAAAAATATCCAGAAGTCTCAATTTAGAAGAGCCTTTAGATAAATGTCTCAAACACATAAAATGGTTGTTGAATTATTTTATTTCTCTTTTGCAGGTCGGGTGATTGAATTTAGGAAATCTTGTGGTTTTCGCCCATCTGTCCGCTCACAGTGTGGTGCTGTGGAATAAAAATACGTTATCATTGTGATCCTCAAAGTTAATGTGCCTTCAGTGAACAGATTCGAATCCATAACTGAGATAGAATATAAGCTGGATTTCGTTTTTGTTTCTGTTTAAAATGAATGAGATAATCGTGTCGACAATATAATTGTATTTTGGAGTTTCACCATTGTTCAAATTAATGTGTAAGTTAGTGGTTATTTCTTATTGAGAATTATTCACCGCCTTTTATGTGGAGGCCCTGATTTCTTGATTTGATTTGATTTATTGTTGTCACAAGTATTAGCATACAGTGCAAAGTGTTGTTTCTTTCTTTAGTTAATTACAGTTATAGACAATTGTCAGTTTAGGCGACAATGTTATGTTCTCACTGTGACGCTCAGTTTGTGTATTCACCTGGGGTCAACTTTAAACTGTATCTTATTGTAAAATGTTCTCTGTGAAATTTTAAATAAATCTTGAATGACAAATTAAATGACTTAGAAGTTGCTACATGCTGAGCTCCACGGCATAACCTTATCACTCGATTTTCCAATCCGAACGCTCCCTCACTCACGACGCCCCTTTCAACCGATAGGGCTTTGTAATCAATCCTGTTTGGATTTTGATCAACCCGACGACACTTCAGTGAAGGTGCCGCTGCGCTATCCAGTGTCCCAAAAAACAAAGAACAAAGAAAATTACAGCACAGGAACAGGCCCTTCGGCCATCCAAGCCTGCACCGACCATGCTGCCCGAATGAACTAAAACCCCCTACCCTTCCGGGGACTATATCCCTCTATTCCCATCCTATTCATGTATTTGATAAGCCCCTAAAAAGTCACGATCGTATCTGCTTCCACTACCTCCCGGTAGCAAGTTCCAGGCACCCACAACCCTCTGTGTAAAAAACTTGCCTCGTACATCTCCTTTACACTTTGCCCCTCGCGCTTTAAACCGATGCCCGCTACTCATTGACTCTTCCACCCTGGGAGAAAGCTTCTGACTATCCACTCTGTCCATGCTCCTCATAATCTTGTCGACTTCTACCAGTTCGCTCCTCAACATCCGTCGTTCTAGTGAGATTAAACCAAGTTTTTCCAACTTGTCCTCATAGCTAATGCCCTTCATATCAGGCAACTTCCTGGTAAATCTTTTCTGCACCCTCTTCAAAGCCCCCATATCCTTCTGGCATCGTGGCGACCAGAATTGAATACTATATTCCAAGTGCGGCCTAACTAAGGTCCTATAAAGCTGCAATATGACTTGCCAATTTTTAAACTCAATGGCCCGGACAATGAAGACAATCATGCTTTATGCCTTCTTGACTACATTCTCCACCTGCGTTGCCACTTTCAGTGACCTGTGTACCTGTGCACCCAGATCCCTCTGCCTATCAATATTCTTAAGGGTTCTGCCATTTACTGTATAAATCCCATTTGTGTAAAGACACCTCTACATCTGCCTTTTCATATTAAGTGGCAGAAGCAATTGACGAAACAGTCAGCGGGAACACGTTGCTGACTTTATTCAATTATTAATCCGTTACGTTCACATATGGGTTTCCATTACAGAGCAGGACTGTGCTGCTTCATAGCCTGACACAATGGAGTATAATGAAGCATCTGGTCTTCAGGCTCTGGAAGCAGATGATCACAGAACAGTCGATAGTGAAAGCTACCGTCAGCCAAACTGACCCATCCTGTGTTGCAAAGACCAGTATGATGCCCACTGCACTCGTCAGAGTGGTGGACAGAACATTGTTAGAAAAGTAGATGCGGCCGACATGGTTGAGGGTGACGGCAATGATGATGATCGGGAAATTGCTCATCGCTATCGGCACCAGGTAGTAGGTGATGCACCGGGAGATTCCGTAACGTCCACGGGATACGATTATAATCACCAACATGTTGGCTGTGAACGATAAAAACATGGAGAGATATCACCGCGCAAACTCCAAACACCAGCTACTGCCCCATCTAATCTGAATACTTGCTGACAATTCCCTTTGCCAGCTCCAGGTTACAAATCTTCCAAAGCTATTGGTGTTTGTTCTATACCCACTGGTGGGTGAAACGTGTCAATATAGTCACCATTCCAATCAGTCCCCGTCACACACAATGCTCTCTGGTTCCTGAATCAATCCAAGGGGCTCACTGTGCAGCGGAAGATTATCCGAAACATTTGGTCCCACTGCCTTTATGCAAGCCCATATCAAGCCCCTACTCGCTGATGTGCATTGGCTCCCAGTCTGGCAACGTCTGCGTTTTAATATCCTGATCCTTTGAATTGTCAATCACCTTCACTGTCTCACCCCTTCCCTCCCTGTTACTTCCTATAACTACCTGAGATCTCAGCGTATCCACAATCCTGCTCTACTGAGCATCTTTGATATTAATGTCTAGCGATTATGTCTCGCTATTGAGTATTTCATCTCTGAAATGCTCTCCCTCAAAACCTCTGAATTTTCTTCTTGCTTTTGGATGTTTAGTACATGGAAACATAGAAACTAGAAGCAGGAATAGGACAGGGACAATTGCTAAAGATTCAGTGTTTGAAGATCGATCAGAATTCAGGTTTCTGGAAGGACAGAACATAACATTGGACTTTAAATACTCGACTGCTGCTCTTCAAACTCTGTACAGGTACATCCAGTATCCCCGGCAAGCTCTGAGATTTTTGATGAAGACATGTAGCTTGGCAATACCGATATGACTCCACATTTCCCAGATAGATTGTCGGCTAATTTACACAAAGGGAACAACACTTTTCCTTTAAATGTCACTAGAGCTCTTTTTTCTGACACCGTCGTGTATTTCTGTGTCATGGAGCCCACAGAGATTTTGCGAAACCCGCACAGAGACCCCAGACTGGGAGTTCCAGTTAATGATCAGCAGAGGGCGCGCTCACACTGATAAACAGAAACAACAATTCAGTCTCAACAACGAGTGTCACCGAATCATAAAAAAATCAAAACAAAACACAACACTCAAGAACAGCTGAGCCGCAGTTGGTTTTTAACTTGCAACTATATTAAAAATGCATTGATGCTTAGTTAACAACCCACCTTTAGTCTTTGCTGATAGTTCGTTGCATGTGTGAATTATTCTCCATCTTCACTCTCCATTTCGAGGTCACTTTGATCAATGGGCCTATTTAGTCAGAGTATTTTGCTGGCTAAGAGACAAGTTATCTAAAATATACACTTCACAAGTGTGTCATAGAACCATAGGACCTGTTTGGGGACTATCAAGCACTTGGAACTAAATTAAAGAACAGGTCCTCAAGGTTAATAATCTCAGGATTCCGACCCGAGCCACATGCAAATTGGCATAGGATTGAGAGAATTCCGGAAGTTAACACGTTATTAAAGGAATGGTGCGGGAAAGAGAGGTTCGAATTCATGAGGTATTGGCATCAGTATTGGAACAGGAGGGATCTGTACCGTTGGGACTGTCTTCACCTGAACTGATCTGGGACAAGTTTTCTAGCGAAATGGATAAATTCGGTGGTCACAAGGTCTTCAAACTAACAATTTAGGGGGGAAGGGAAGAGTAAAACTACGGGAAATATAACGGCTAACAGAAAGAAAGCAGCAGGTTAGCATGTGGAGAGAAGGTTCCAACTACATCGGAAATCAGGGGAAAAAAGTTAATAGAGAGGAGACATGATTGCTGGATGGGAATGACTGAGAATTAAATATCCAGGGGTATCAGGCTGTTTGGAGGGACAGACAGGAAGTTAACAGAGGTAGTGTGGCTCTGATATTCAAGGATGACATCAGGGCGGTAATGAGAGATGATATAGGTTCCATGGAAAAAAGGTTGAATCCATTTGGGTGGAAATTAGAAAAGGTAAGGAGAAAAAGGTCACTGATAGGCGTACTCTATAGACCATCAAATTATAACATCATGGTAGGGCGAGAAATAATCAACTGATGCATATAAAACTGGTACAGCAATTATCATGAGCGATTTTAATCTACATGTCAATTGGTCAGACCAGGAAATGAGGAAATGGCTGAGGATTTGAACAGGTGTTTAGTGTCGGTCTTCACAGTGGAAGACACAAAAAGCATGTCAAAAATTGATGACATGAAGGCTATGGCAGGTGAGGACATAGAAACTAACATTATCACGGAAGAGATAGTGTTGGTCAAGCTAATGGGGTCTAAAGGTAGACAAGTCTCCTGGCCCTGATGGAATGCAGCCCAGGGGACTAAAGGAGATGGTGGGTGGAAGAGCAAATGCACTAGTGGTAATTTACCAAAATTCGGTGGATTCTGGGGTGGTTTCCGCAGGTTGGAAAAGAGCAAATGTGATGCCACTGTTTAAAAGAGGAGGTAAACAAAAGGCAGGTAACAATAGGCCGGTTAGCTTAACTTCTGTAGTCGGGAAAATGCTTGAATCTATCATCAAGGAAAAAATAGCGAGATATCTGGATAGAAATTGTCCCATTGGTAAGATGCAGCAGGGGTTCATGAAGGGCAGGTCATGTTTGACTAATTTGGTAGGATTATTTGAGAACATTACGTGCACAGTGGACAATGGGGAACCTGTGGATGTGGTGTATCTGGATTTCCAGAAGGCATTTGCCTCCGTAACCAACACAGGCAAATACAAAATCAAATCAACCGTGTGCCAAAATAGTTAACTCTCCTTACAACTTTTCAGACGGAACAAAACACCCATCTTGAAATTGCTTTTCCTTTCCCAACATGGCAGAGCTCAAATCTCTGTCGGATTCCTATTCTCGAAAATGACCATGAATCGCACAATTACATCCTCTCTCTCTGTGCCAAACACAGAAAGTCCGTGCTGCTTTTAACTCTTTACTCCCCTCTTTGGTCCAGGATGCTTGAGACCAACCAATTTAACCCGTCTCTCTCTCTCACACAAGTGTCTCACAGGAGACCTGTGCTCCTGGGACCTCTCCCTGCTGGTTCTCTCACACGGCCTTGTCCCTTCCTCTGGAACCCCTCCCTGTGAGTTCCTTGCGCCCGCGCCACCCGCCGTCTGTACACACGGTCTAGCCACTTGATGCTTCTGTAGTTACATGGCAATTTCAGCTCCGCTGCATAGGAGTGTCCGAGAGTCCATCCCCGGCACCCTATGTTTAAGCATAGCATCTCTGCAAACTCCCCTTCTACTACGCGGCTTTTCGCTCCACTCCATAGGAGATCCGAGAGTCCGTCCCTGGCCCTTCTACGTTAAGTGTGGGCTCTTTACATACACACCACTTTTGCACCTCTCCCCCAGTCCGAGATACTCAACTTACAGCTTACGGCTGCCAGACGCAGAGCACCCTAACTGGTGGTATTGAAACAAAGTACTCACCCTCCTTTTGGGAACACGTCCTGCCAGCGGTCACCGGTGAGTACCCTGCTGTCGCAGCGCCAAATTGTAAGAGGATTTTTCTCAGGTATCCCCTGAGGTGCTCTGTACTTGTTGAACCTCACTCAATACACAGACTGCAAAAACAGTATATAGTTAAAGAACGAAAATGAATTTATTTGCTAATGCATGCATCAGGAGAGAGACAGTCAATGAGGGTTGACTGTCCTCTCTGACCTAATATTGCCTGGTTAAATTATTATATTATTCTGAACATTTCAATATCCCGCCGACTCTCAACAATCAGAGGGCCCAATCACAATATTCCAAAGATGTGCGGGTTAGGTTGATTGGCCAGGTTAAAAATTGCCCCTTAGAGTCCTGGGATGTGTAGGTTAGAGGGATTAGCGGGTAAATATGTGGGGGTAGGGCCTGGGTGGGATTGTGGTCGGTGCAGACTCGATGGGCCGAATGGCCTCCTTCTGCACTGTAGGGTTTCTATGATGATTTATATGATGATTCAACATTATATCAATGATAGAGCTGTATAAAACGCGAGGTAGGTCACGGTTGGAATTTGCTGTACAGTTCTCCTCACCACGTTGCAGGAAAGACGTAATAAGTTTCCCAAGCCCCATTCCGGGATAGCTGATATGTTAGACAAAATATAGTAACGGCAACTCTGAGAAAAGTTTAAAATTGAAGGAGAAACACTGAAATCCGACAGTGTGTCAGGTAAATGTGAGCTAAGAGTCAAATTTACATCCTGTCAATGTGTGGACCGAACTTTACTGAGGGTTTGAATCTTATCACTATTGCTGTGGCTTCAAATTGTGTAACACGAATATAGTTTATCAGAAAGGCCTGGAACATTCAAAACAGATAAAGCAATTGATGAAGATTCAAACTGAAATTCATATTAGTTCCGTGCATGGGCCCTTCTGAATTTAATTACATTATAATAAGAATAATAGGAACAAGTAAAAATACAGCAGTATAATCGTGCAACAAGATCCTTCAGTAATCTGAAATTCATTGACCTCCCAAACAGAGGCCATTTACCTTACATCACCACCAGAGGGAGCTCCCTCACCGTGTTTGTGTGTTCACTGTTTTAGGAGTTGGTTCCATTACACACTGATATAGGGAGACATAAATCAGGAGAATTGGATTCATTAAGTGGTTCCCAAAGGGTGTGCGGCGCGCCACACTGGTGCGGCGAGAGAGGATGGCAAGTGTGGCGGGAAGATTCAAGGACAATCAAAGAAACATTTGAACATGGATAGATATTTTTCCAAAGTGAGAGCAAGACCATCAAGTGATGCTGAGGACGGTCCGGGTCCATATTGTGATCCAGAATCGCCGTTCGAACAGGGTGCTGAAGAACAGTCGTTTAATTCTACACCAGTAGCAGGCCCAAGCAAACCTCCAAAAAAGAAAGTTTGTCAACTATGTATGGATAGCTATCTGAGTCCCTGTTTCACATGGACTGGAGATGAAAACGTATCTCGGCCTATGTGTTTGATCTGTGGTGAGAAGCTTTCCAATTCCAACATGGTCCCAAGCACGATGAAAAGACATCTGTTGTCAAAACATGGAAATCTGGCAAACAAGGATGTTCAATATTTTGAAAGGCTTTTGGAACAGCAGAAATGCCAACGATCATATTTCGAAAAACGAATGACAGTCTCAGATAAGATGCAGATTGTATCTTACCAAGTGACTGAATTGATTGCTCAACAGACAAAACCACATAAAATAGCTGAAACATTGATTCAGCCTGCCTGCAGCTTGATTGCGAAAACTTTGTTTGGTGATGATGCTGAGCGAGAAGTTATGGAAATTCCTTTGTCTGATAATACAATTCGCAGAAGAATAGTTGATATGTCAGCTCATATTGAGAAGCGTCTTTCTGAAAGTATGAAGAATTCTAAATTTGCCATTCAAGTTGATGAATCGACTGACATTAGTGGAAAAGCACAGTTGCTTGCCTATATCAGATTCTGGCAGCCACCACGCCCGCATGGGTGGGCCGAGAAGGCCCTGCCACCGGCGACGCTGGTGATGTCGCCATGGTATCAGGGGAAGTGCTACACCCACCCCGAGACTGCCCAGATGCACGGCAGGGCGTATATGTGGAGGGAAAAATAAGGGAGGGTGGGGTAGGTGGGTAGGGGTGTAGGTGTTCTCTCCCCGGAGTGAGAGGGAGAGAGGAGGTCGGAGCAGTGGGAGGGAGATGAGGCACAAGGCCGGTGCCCCAGTCAGGAGGGAAAAAGGGGAGGGTGCACCAATCTTGGGGATAGCAGCAGTGGGTAGGGGAATTAGGAAAAGGTCTTCACCCCCCCCACTGCAGATGGAGAAGAGACAGTCCAAACGCCTTCACCCCCCCCCCCCCTTCTCCTCCAGTTACTCTCTTCCTCCCTCCCCCCGGGGAGAGCGCACCCTCCAGAGGCCGGATGGCAGGCAAGCAGGCAGTCCAGACGGCAGGCAGCCCAGACGGCAGGCAGGCAGGCAGTCCAGACGGCAGGCAGGCAGGTAGGTAAGCAGGCCAGACGGCAGGCAGGCAGGTAAGCAGGCCAGACGGCAGGCAGGCAGGTAAGCAGGCCAGACGGCAGGCAGGCAGTAAGCAGGCCAGACGGCAGGCAGGCAGGTAAGCAGGCCAGACGGCAGGCAGGCAGGTAAGCAGGCCAGACGGCAGGCAGGCAGGTAAGCAGGCCAGACGGCAGGCAGGCAGGTAAGCAGGCCAGACGGCAGGCAGGCAGGTAAGCAGGCCAGACGGCAGGCAGGCAGGTAAGCAGGCCAGACGGCAGGCAGGCAGGCAACAGGCAGGCCGGGCAAGGCAGGCAGCAGCTCACCTCCCTCCTTCCTCCCCGCAGGGA
Source organism: Mustelus asterias (assembly GCF_964213995.1). Lineage (NCBI taxonomy): Eukaryota > Metazoa > Chordata > Chondrichthyes > Carcharhiniformes > Triakidae > Mustelus > Mustelus asterias. The sequence goes on from NW_027590159.1 coordinate 22,560, forward strand.
GCCAAGAACAAGCAAACAAAACAAACAAAACAAGCAAACAAAACAAAACAAACAGAACCGGGCGTCTTCTTAAACAAACCCACCCCGGAAACAAAGTGCAGGCGCTGCCCCAGAGGAGGCACGTTTCAGGCCGTCTGAAGCTCAATCTTCATTCAGAGACCTCTTTTTAGGTCAAACCAAGTAAATAAACTCAAATTAAATCAGGACAAAGTAAAAGGGGCAGCTCCCCAAAAAGGAGGGGAAACAGCCCGAACAGAAATCAAAATGCAAAGGAAACTTAAAAACATCAAATTAAAATGTGATTATTAGGGTCAATAATGCACCCCAACCCCTGCGGTGCCCAGTGGGCGCGGAAAGCGTCAACCTCGCCCGTGGACACCGCATGCTCCCTCTCCAGGGACACCTGGCCGCGAACGTAGCCGCGGTAGAGGGGAAGACAGTCAGGATGGACGGCCCCCTCGATCGCCCGCTGCCTGGACCGGTAAATGGCGCGTTTCGCCAGGCCCAGGAGCAGGTTCATGAGGAGGTCGCCATCCCGACCCTCCCCTCTCCGCACCGGGTGTCCGTAGATCAGGAGCGTGGGACTGAAGTGTAAACAAAACATCAATAAAAGGTTCTTCAGGAAAACATAAAGGGAGTGCAGCCTAAGACACTCAACATAGACATGGTCCACGGACTCCACAAGGCCACAGAAAGGGCAGTCTTCGGAGCCCGTGAACCAGTGAATCCTACGGTTGTGCGGAACTGCTGCATGCATCACCCTCCACCCCAGGTCCCCGACGTAATTGGGGGAGATCCCTCCGTAGAGGGACCTCCAGCGGGGACCTCCGCCGCCCGGCGGCAACAAGGCCCGCCAAGGTGTATCCGGGCGACAGGCGAGGAGGCGGTAGTGGAGGGTGTGCAGCAGCAGCCCGCACAGGAAATGCCTCCGTGCGGTAGAAAAAGGCACGGAGGGCATTTCCGCGAGGCGGCTCAGGCTGTAGGGCACCTCACCCAGGGGAGGGGGCTGAGGCTTTGGGCCAATGTGGAATTCCGCCCGAACAGGGGAACGCTCGGGCGGGATCCCACCGCACGCCTGCGCCGTCTCAAGTTTGCGTGCAGTTTCGGGGCCGAGCACGACCGTCCTAAGGTCTAGGATGGCTTTGGCCGCGCGCCGGACGGACGTCCCCGCACGCTCAGCCAGCACGCGGGGACTCATCCAGCCCGCTCCTCCGCCATCGAGCATGTCCCCGATTCTGGTCACCCCGGCGTCCACAGCCCCCCTCTCCGCCAGCCACCTGAAGTTATACGGCTGGAGGAGCGGATTCCTGAGCAGCGGCTCTCGCACGAGAGCCGCTACTCCTGACGGGGGAGAGCTGCGTCGCGAGGCGACCTTGTTCCAGACAGTGAGGAGGTCCTGGTAAAAGACGGGCAACTCCTGCAGGGCGGTCGAAGCACGCCCCAGTTCGATATGCAGGAGCTGCACGTCATAATTGAGGCCGTGCCACTGGCGGAAGAAATACGTCGCCATGGCACACCACTGTGGAGGGGGCTCAACGTAAAGGTACCTCTGCAGGGCCTGGAGGCGGAAGGTCGCTATCTGAGTGCGGAGGCACACCAGACCTTGTCCGCCCTCCTCAAGCGGGAGATACAGGACCGCAGCAGGGACCCAGTGCAGTCGATTGCCCCAGAAGAACCGCACGAGGGTTCTCTGGATATCGGTGACAAAGCCAGGGGGAGGGGTCAAAGGGACCAGCCGGTACCACAGCATGGAGGCGACCAGCTGGTTTATGACGCGAGCTCGCGCCCCGTAGGACAGCACTCGGAGCAGTCCTGTCCAGCGACCCAGGCGGGCGGAGACTTTGGCCTCCAGCTCCCGCCAGTTCGCCGGCCAGGATTCCTCGGCTGGGCAGAGATGGGCCCCCAAGTAGAGGAGGTCGGTCCTGCTCCAGGTGAAAGGCCTGAGCTCCTCCGGGAGGGGGTCCGTCTCCCAAGGACCGACAAGGAGTCCGGAGCACTTGGCCCAGTTGATCCTGGCGGAGGACGCGGCGGAGTACACCGCCTGGCATTCTCGCATCCTCCGCAGGTCAGCCGGGTCCGTGAACATGAGGAGCACGTCGTCGGCGTAAGCTGACAGGACCACCCCTACGTCCGGTCCGCGCAGGACCAAACCTGACAACCTCCTCCGCAAGAGGCGCAGGAATGGCTCCACGCATACGGAATACAGTTGGCCGGACAAGGGGCAGCCCTGCCGTACTCCTCTCCCGAAGCGAAGGGGCGCCGTCAGGGACCCGTTAACCTTAATCAGACACTCTGCGGCAGAGTACAGTCATCGGATCCGGGCGACAAAATGCGTCCCGAACCCGAATGCCCGCAGAGTCCCGAGTAAATACTCGTGCTCCACCCTGTCGAACGCCTTCTCCTGATCTATTGACAAGAAGGCGCCCGACAGACCAGCCCTCTGGGTGTGATGGATTAGGTCCCGGACCAGGTGGAGATTGTCATGTATGCAACGGCCCGGGACCGTGTAGGACTGGTCAGGGTGGATCAAGTGGTCCAGCACGGATCCAAGGCGTGAAGCCATAGCCCTGGCAAAGATTTTATAATCCGTGCTGAGGAGGGAGACCGGGCGCCAGTTCTTGAGCAGGTGGAGATCCCCCTTCTTGGGCAGCAGGGCAATGACGGCCCTGCGCCACGAAAGGGGCATCTCCCCGGTAGCGACGCTCTCCCCCAGGACCCCCGCGTAGTCGCTCCCCAGGACGTCCCAGAACGCCCTGAAGAACTCTACTGTCAGCCCGTCCAGCCCAGGGGCCTTGCCCCGGCTGAGGCCATTTAGGGCGCCGGTCAGCTCGGCCATGGTGGTAGGGGCCTCGAGCCTGCCGACGCCCTCCGGGCCGACCTGCGGCAGGTCCTCCCACAGAAGTCTGCGGGCATCCTCGCTGGACGGATCCGGAGAGAAGAGCGAGGTGTAATACTCCCGGGCAATGGCCCGGATGCCCTCCGGATCCGAGACGGGGGAACCGTCGTCGGCCAGCAGCGTAAGGAGCTGCTGACGGTTAGCCCGCCCTCTTTCCAGCGAGTAGAAGAAGGGGGAGCCGCGGTCCAGGTCCACCTGGAACTGGAGCCGCGACCTCACGTACGCGCCGCGAGACCTGGCAAGCTGCAGGTCTCGCAGCGCGTCCTTCTTCTCCCTGTACTCCCAACGCAGGGCCGGGTCCGCGTCAGGCCGACTGAGACGTGCCTCCAGGTCGAGCACCTCCTTCTCCAACTCCTCGAGCCTGGATTTCCGCCTCTTTGTCGACCCCCTCGCGTACCCCTGACAGAAGGTACGGACGTGAGTCTTGCCCACATCCCACCAGAGCCTCAAGGAGGGGAAGCCTCCCCGCTTCCTTCTCCAGCCGGCCCAGAATCGACGGAACGAGTCCAGGAAGCGCTCGTCCTCCAGCAGCGTGTTGTTAAAGTGCCAGTACGCGGACCCCCGCCGGATGCGAGACGGCGCAAAGTCCGCCCACACCAGGCTGTGGTCCGTGCTCGACACCGGCCGCATGGAGACCGAGGACACGCCGGACACGTGCGCCTTCGAAATGTAAAGGCGGTCGAGCCTGGACGCTCCGACTCCAGGCCTCACGAAAGTGAAGGCGCTGGAGCCAGGATGGAGATGTCTCCAGACGTCCACCAAGTCGTGGGACCCGATCAGGTCCCGCAACTTCACCACCGCCGGAGTGCGCAGCCAGGGGCCGGTGCGGTCCCGTGCCTCGAGGATGCAGTTGAAATCTCCCCCGAGGATAATGCATTCGCCCCCCGCGATGGTGTCGATGTGAGCGGACACTTTCTCGTAGAAAGTCGTTTGCTGCGGTCCAGCGGTCGGGGCGTAGACATTCAGCAAGTGAATGACCACGCCCCCCTCACGGACCGTCAAGTGCAGCAACCGGCCTGGCACCGGCTCCTTGACCCCCAAGATCTCCGGCTTATAATGCGGGGCCAACAAGATAGCCACCCCGCAAGAAGCGAGCGTGAGGTGGCTCATGTAGACCCCCCCTCGCCACTCCAGGAGCCATTGGGCTTCGTCTCCCGGAACGGTGTGGGTTTCCTGCAGGAAACACACCGCATACTTCCCGTCACGGAGGACCGAGAAGTTCTGGAACCTGCGGTGTGGCCCACTGCTGCCGTTGATGTTGAGGCTGGCTATGGTCACCTTCATGTCAGCAGCTTTGTGCCACCGTCACCACTTAACTAGGTGTGTGGGGGGGCGCTGGCGCAATTCTCACCAGTCCACCCCCCACCTTTTCGAGCCTGTGGAGGAACCGCAGTACCCAGCGCCGCTCTATTTTCTCCAGGCCCGCGGAGGCATGCGAGCATGCCTTCACGGACCGGACGAGCTGCGCCAGGTCCGGCCAGCGGCCGAGGGCTAGCCGGATTATGTCGGAGCGACCGGAATGGCTACGGATAAAGACCCCGAGGTCCTTGGAGGGGATGAGGGCCGACTCGGTGGGGGGCACGAGGGAGTCCCCCGCCTCGCTCTGGGCAGACTCTGAAAGTGTCCCCGTGCCCTCCACCGAGCCGCTGACCTCCTCAGGGCGGTCGCCCCTCGACTCCGAGTCCCCCGCCGCAGGACGTACGGCGGGCGGCACGGAGCCACCAACTAGCCCTAGCCCCTCCCCGATCCCACCCCCAGGATCGGTGGAGGAGGGGTTCCCCCCGGGCTCACCTTTCCTGGATTGCGGGCCCCCGTGCGACGGCGGCCCAGCCCCCCCCCCCGCCCCAGACGCTTGGACACCCCCCAGGTCCGGTGTATCCTTCGGACTGAGGTTGGGGATGTCCAGCGTCCAAGGTCGGGACGGAGAGGACGAGTGGATCGTCTCTTCGCCGCCGCCGCACGAGGACATGAACATTGGAGTGTCGCCCCAGTCCCCCGACAGACTGAAGAAGAACTCCGGGTTGTAACCGGCCGGGTGGAACGGAACCGTGGGGGCCCCGCTGCCACCCGGCCCCGGAGACTCCTCGCCGGGGGACTGAGGCAACACATGCTTCGATTTGCAGGGTGCCTTGCCCCCTTTTTTCAGGGGACAAGGCACAAGGACAGGTGGGGGCACGGCAGGAGATGACTCACAAGGGGGGAGGGGCACGCAGACCTCGAACTCTACGGTGCCCGAGGGGCCCCGCCTCTTTTTGTTAACCTGCCCTCGGGCAGGCGAGGCCCCTCGCCCTCCGCCCCTCTTCGCCTTGCCGCGCCCCCCCTGCTCTCCCGTCACTTCCCCCCGAGGTGGCGGCGTCGCCAGTTTTGCCGGCTCGGGGTCGCTTACCCCCCCCATGCTCGGGCCCATGATCCCGGGCGCCGGACCCAGCACTAGGCCCCGGAGAGCCCACGGGCCCGGCAGATGGTGGTGGTGGGGGGGGGGCGCAGGTGGAGACTGAGGCGGTCCCCGAGCCGGCTGCCGGGGTGGTTGGGGTGTCTTTACTGCGGGCCGGGGTTCCGGTACCCCCCTTCTTTTTCGTGGGTCCCTTCTGGGCCCTTTGGTCGCGCGGGGGCTCCGCTCCCCCCCCCGCCGGCAGCTGAGGTGGCAGCTGCTGCCGGCGTGGCCTCCCCTCGCGGGGGGGCAGATGGTACTCGCTTGGGGGGAGAGGGGGCTGCGGTGCCAGCTGCGGCCGCCTTGGGTTGGTGGTCGGCGGCCTTGGAGACGGGGCAGTTTTTCCTCACGTGCCCCGCCTCCTTACAGGCATGGCACCGCACACCGTCCGCGGACCAAAAGACCCGGTACGTGGTCCCCTCGTGGGGGACATTGAAACCTCCCTCCAGTTCCTCCTCCCGGGCCAGGCGGACAAAAACCTGGCGCCGGAAGGAGTATATGTGGCGGAGGGAGGGGTCCCGAAGGCCGAGCGGGATCGGCTGCACCCCGGACCTGACCTCCCCCAGTAGATGGAGGTGGGGGAGGAGGAGCTCACTCGGTAGGAAGGGCGGGACGTTCGATATTACTATCTTGTGGGCGGTGGCCTCCAATGGGTCCACCGCCAGGAACGTCCCGCCCACCGTGAGCCCCTTTTCCAGGGCGAGGCGAACCGCCCGCTCGGCCTTCAGGAAGAATACGGCCCGGCCGTACATCTTTGAGGCCGCGACAATGGCTGAGGGGCCGACAACCCCAGCCATTGCCTTAACGCAGGCCTCGATAGACATGTCGGGGTGGGCGTAGCACTTCACCCCGAGCTGCCGTGTGATTAAAGAGAATGGTGGCAGGGCCTTGGGAGCGGCGGGGGCTCTGGCAGCCGCCACGCCCGCATAGGTGGGCCGAGAAGGCCCTGCCACCGGCGACGCTGGTGATGTCGCCATGGTATCAGGGGAAGTGCTACACCCACCCCGAGACTGCCCAGATGCACGGCAGGGCGTATGTGGGATGGGGAAGATAAGGCAGGGTGGGGTAGGCGGGGAAGGGTGTAGGTGCTCTCTCCCCGGAGCGAGAGAGGGAGAGAGGAGGTTGGAGGCGCAGGAGGGAGATGAGGCACAAGGCCGGTGCCCCAGTCAGGAGGGAAAAGGGGAGGGGGTGCCGGTCCCGGGGGCAGCAGTAGTGGGTAGGGGAAATAGGAAAGGTCTTCACCCCCCCCCACTGCAGATGGAAAAGAGACAGTCCAAACGCCTTCGCCCCCCCCCCTCTCCTCCAGTCACTCCCTGTCCTCTCTTCCTCCCCCCCCCCCCCCCGGGGAGAGCGCACCCTCCAGAGGCCGGATGGCAGGGAAGCAGGCAGTCAGGCAGTCCAGACGGCAGGCAGGCTAGACGGCAAGCAGGCAGGCAGGCAGTCCAGACGGCAGGCAGGCAGGTAGGTAAGCAGGCCAGACGGCAGGCAGGCAGGTAAGCAGGCCAGACGGCAGGCAGGCAGGTAAGCAGGCCAGACGGCAGGCAGGCAGGTAAGCAGGCCAGACGGCAGGCAGGCAGGTAAGCAGGCCAGACGGCAGGCAGGCAGGTAAGCAGGCCAGACGGCAGGCAGGCAGGTAAGCAGGCCAGACGGCAGGCAGGCAGGTAAGCAGGCCAGACGGCAGGCAGGCAGGTAAGCAGGCCAGACGGCAGGCAGGCAGGTAAGCAGGCCAGACGGCAGGCAGGCAGGTAAGCAGGCCAGACGGCAGGCAGGCAGGTAAGCAGGCCAGACGGCAGGCAGGCAGGTAAGCAGGCCAGACGGCAGGCAGGCAGGTAAGCAGGCCAGACGGCAGGCAGGCAGGTAAGCAGGCCAGACGGCAGGCAGGCAGGTAAGCAGGCCAGACGGCAGGTAAGCAGGCCAGACGGCAGGCAGGCAGGTAAGCAGGCCAGACGGCAGGCAGGCAACAGGCAGGCCGGGCAAGGCAGGCAGCAGCTCACCTCTCTCCTTCCTCCCCGCAGGGAGCGAAAAACAAACAAACCCAACAAAACAAAAACAAAAACCGGGCGTCTCCGTGAGCAAAAACGAAAAAAAATAAAGGTACTCACAAAAAGAAAAGAAAACAAACCCAAAATTTCCGCCCGGCTCCGACCCGGGGCCCCCCGCTACTCGGGCGAACGTGAACTCACCCCACCCCCGAAACAAAGTGCAGGCGCTGCCTCGGAGGAGGCACGTTTCAGGCCGTCTGAAGCTCAATTTTCATTCAGAGAGAGAGCAGCAGCAGCTTCGCTGGGCAGGAATGAGCAGCTGAACAAGCTCATTGTGCAACTTCCGCATTCAGACAATGTGGGAGCTCTGATTGGCTGGAGGATTAAAGAACTTCCGGTCCTCCAGAGTTTCCATTGGTCAAACCCCGCTGACAGACAATGAGGGGCGGAGCCCCACGTGGGGGTGGGCGGGACTTTGTCCTCCAGCCGCGCTGAGCTGTTGTCCAATGGGAAAGGCAGGAAGAGCCGGACAGACAATGGTCAGTGCGCCGGCTTTGTCCCGGCCCCGCCCCACAATGGCACATGCGCATTCCCCCCAAAATCTGCACATGCGCACCTTTGATTCACGGCCCCTTACTAGCTCTGGCCAACAGGAAGAGTTGGAGGACCGGAAGGATTCTGGTCCCCAGCCATTGAAAGCGCGGGCCTTGTGTGAGTGAAGATGGAGTTTCAGAGAGAGTCAAACTTCTTCCTGTCGGCCACATCTGTGAGTGGGAAAGATTGGATTGTCCAGCCAGTCCACCATATTGGCCGTTCGCTTTGCGTGTTGGCCAGTATAGTGTGCTCCAGGCAGGGGGCGGGCAGAGGATAAGGAGTTCAAGGCGGGCTTAATGCGCGCCTTGCGGTGAGCTTTTGGAAATGTGGCCGCTGGGAGGAACGCCTTGGTCGGCGTGAAGTTTCTGTTTCAAGTGCTTGGGTTCGTGACTTGTGCAAGAACTTTTTGTTTCGGCTGGGGCTTGTTGAATGCTGCTCTCGCTGGGATTCCTGTGCCTTGAAAGGCGTGGCCCAGGTAGATGCAATCTCGGAAGACCCAAGCCAGGGAGGAGCCATTTGGGAACTATGGTTTCGGAAGGTTCAGCCGCGGAAGGTGTGACCGCAGACGGTGCAGCCCCAGTGGGTGTGATTTTGGAAGTTCTGGCCCGGAGTGGTGGACTTTGGAGGACTGTAGTTGAGCGTTGTCGACTTCGGACGGTGGAATGTTGATGGGCGAAGCTCTGGAAGGCGATGCCTCCGAAATGTTTCACAATTGTATGGTTGTTCATGGATTGTTTGTTATTGTAATATGTGGTTTTCCTGTTATGGTAGTTGGTGGTTTGTTCCGGCCCCCGTCTATTTTCTTGCGTTATTTGTGGCCTGGGGGGCATCCCCCCCTGGATGGAGTCACCCCCGGGGGGTGTGACATCCACTTGGGGAAAGTTCTGGGTGGTGAAGCCCCGGACATAGTAACACCAGAGGGATTTTTATTCTCCGGGAGAAAAATTGGGAAGGCAGGCCCGAACTGAGTACCCTGGAGAGACTCTCCCACCGCCCCGGCTGAAATTCCGGAAGGCAGTCCGGATTGAGTAGGCGGGGTGGTTTCCCCATTTCCCCCCTCCGGCTGAACATCCGTAAGGTGTAACCCCCCGGATATGAGTACCACTGGAGGGTTGCATCCCCCGGCAGGTGGACAAACCCAGGGGACGGTGCCCTTATGCTTCAGTGTTTATTTTTTTGTTGTGTACAGTTGTAGTGTTGTGTTAATGTTTGTAGATTTGTAGATTATGATTTGTAAATGGAGGTGTATTTTGAGGGCAATGCCCTGGAAAACTGTAATTGACGATGAACTCTTCCGAAATGGAAGGTAGTAATTGATAAATGGATGGTGTTAGCCATCGGTAATGTATTTTTCATGAATTGTTTGTTATTGTAATATGTGGTTTTCCTGTTATGGTAGTTGGTGGTTTGTTCCGGCCCCCGTCTATTTTCTTGCATTATTTGTGGCCTGGGGGGCATCCCCCCCTGGATAAAGTCACCCCCGGGGGGTGTGACATCCACTTGGGGAAAGTTCTGGGTGGTGAAGCCCCGGACATAGTAACACCAGAGGGATTTTTATTCTCCGGGAGAAAAATTGGGAAGGCAGGCCCGAACTGAGTACCCTGGAGAGACTCTCCCACCGCCCCGGCTGAAATTCCGGAAGGAATTCCGGATTGAGTAGGCGGGGTGGTTTCCCCCATTTCCCCCCTCTGGCTGAACATCCGTAAGGTGTAACCCCCGGATATGAGTACCACTGGAGGGTTGCATCCCCCGGCAGGTGGACAAACCCAGGGGACGGTGCCCTTATGCTTCAGTGTTTATTTTTTGTTGTGTACAGTTGTAGTGTTGTGTTAATGTTTGTAGATTTGTAGATTATGATTTGTAAATGGAGGTGTATTTTGAGGGCAATGCCCTGGAAAACTGTAATTGACGATGAACCCTTCCGAAATGGAAGGTAGTAACTGATAAATGGATGGCATTAGCCATTGGTAATGTATTTTTTTTACATTTGTTCTTTGTGTATTTGTAATTGTTTTGTATTAACGTATTTGTAATAAACAAAAAGAAATCCACATCTGTGAGTGGGAAAGATTGGATTGTCCAGCCAGTCCACCATATTGGCCGTTCGCTTTGCGTGTTGGCCAGTATGGTGTGCTCCAGGCAGGGGGCGGGCAGAGGATAAGGAGTTCAAGGCGGGCTTAATGCGCGCCTTGCGGTGAGCTTTTGGAAATGTGGCCGCTGGGAGGAACGCCTTGGTCGGCGTGAAGTTTCTGTTTCAAGTGCTTGGGTTCGTGACTTGTGCAAGAACTTTTTGTTTCGGCTGGGGCTTGTTGAATGCTGCTCTCGCTGGGATTCCTGTGCCTTGAAAGGCGTGGCCCGGGTGGATGCAGTCTCGGAGGGCCCAAGCCAGGGAGGAGCCATTTGGGAACTATGGTTTCGGAAGGTTCAGCCGCGGAAGGTGTGACCCCAGACGGTGCAGCCCCAGTGGGTGTGATTTTGGAAGTTCTGGCCCGGAGTGGTGGACTTTGGAGGACTGTAGTTGAGCGTTGTCGACTTCGGACGGTGGAATGTTGATGGGCGAAGCTCTGGAAGGCGATGCCTCCGAAATGTTTCACAATTGTATGGTTGTTCATGGATTGTTTGTTATTGTAATATGTGGTTTTCCTGTTATGATAGTTGGTGGTTTGTTCCGGCCCCCGTCTATTTTCTTGCGTTATTTGTGGCCTGGGGGGCATCCCCCCCTGGATAAAGTCACCCTCGGGGGGTGTGACATCCACTTGGGGAAAGTTCTGGGTGGTGAAGCCCCGGACATAGTAACACCAGAGGGATTTTTATTCTCCGGGAGAAAAATTGGGAAGGCAGGCCCGAACTGAGTACCCTGGAGAGACTCTCCCACCGCCCCGGCTGAAATTCCGGAAGGGATTCCGGATTGAGTAGGTTCGGGGTGGTTTCCCCATTTCCCCCCTCCGACTGAACATCCGTAAGGTGTAACCCCCGGATATGAGTACCACTGGAGGGTTGCATCCCCCGGCAGGTGGACAAACCCAGGGGACGGTGCCCTTATGCTTCAGTGTTTATTTTTTGTTGTGTATAGTTGTAGTGTTGTGTTAATGTTTGTAGATTTGTAGATGATGATTTGTAAATGGAGGTGTATTTTGAGGGCAATGCCCTGGAAAACTGTAATTGATGATGAACCCTTCCGAAATGGAAGGTAGTAATTGATAAATGGATGGTGTTAGCCATCGGTAATGTATTTTTCAGATTTGTTCTTTGTTCATTTGTAATTGTTTTGTAATATCGTGTTTGTACTAACCAACGGAAAATCTTTGCATTGTTTGTGGCCTGGGGGGTATCCCCCCCCCCCCCCCCTTGGATAGAGTGACCCCCGGGGGGTGTGACATCCAGTTGGGGAAAGTGTCCGGGGCACCCAGAGGGGTAACACCGGGGGGGTTTTGTTCTCCGGGAGAAAAATTGGGAAGGCAGGCCGAATTGAGTATCCCGGAGAGCTTTTCTCACCGCCCCAGCCGAAAATCCGGAAGGCAGTCCGGATTGAGTAGGTTCGGGGTGGTTTTCCTGTCCCCCCGCCTCCAGTCGAACATCCGTCAGGTGGAACCCCCGGACCTGAGTACCTCTGGAGGGTTGCATCCCCCGGCAGGGGAAAAACCCAGGGGACGGTGCCCTTATGCTTCAGTGTTTATTTTTTGTTGTGTACAGTTGTAGTGTTGTGTTCATGTTTGTAGATTTGTAGATTATGATTTGTAAATGGAGGTGTATTTTGAGGGCAATGCCCTGGAAAATTGTAATTGACGATGAACCCTTCCGAAATGGAAGGTAGTAACTGATAAATGGATGGCGTTAGCCATTGGTAATGTATTTTTTTCACATTTGTTCTTTGTGTATTTGTAACTGTTTTGTATTAACGTATTTGTAATAAACAAAAAGAAACCAACATCTGTGAGTGGGAAAGATTGGATTGTCCAGCCAGTCCACCATATTGGCCGTTCGCTTTGCGTGTTGACCAGTATGGTGTGCTCCAGGCAGGGGGCGGGCAGAGGATAAGGAGTTCAAGGCGGGCTTAATGCGCGCCTTGCGGTGAGCTTTTGGAAATGTGGCCGCTGGGAGGAACGCCTTGGTCGGCGTGAAGTTTTTGTTTCAAGTGCTTGGGTTCGTGACTTGTGCAAGAACTTTTTGTTTCGGCTGGGGCTTGTTGAATGCTGCTCTCGCTGGGATTCCTGTGCCTTGAAAGGCGTGGCCCAGGTAGATGCAATCTCGGAAGACCCAAGCCAGGGAGGAGCCATTTGGGAACTATGGTTTCGGAAGGTTCAGCCGCGGAAGGTGTGACCCCAGACGGTGCAGCCCCAGTGGGTGTGATTTTGGAAGATCTGGCCCGGAGTGGTGGACTTTGGAGGACTGTAGTTGAGCGTTGTCGACTTCGGACGGTGGAATGTTGATGGGCGAAGCTCTGGAAGGCGGTGCCTCCGAAATGTTTCACAATTGTATGGTTGTTCATGGATTGTTTGTTATTGTAATATGTGGTTTTCCTGTTATGATAGTTGGTGGTTTGTTCCGGCCCCCGTCTATTTTCTTGCGTTATTTGTGGCCTGGGGGGCATCCCCCCCTGGATAAAGTCACCCCCGGGGGGTGTGACATCCACTTGGGGAAAGTTCTGGGTGGTGAAGCCCCGGACATAGTAACACCAGAGGGATTTTTATTCTCCGGGAGAAAAATTGGGAAGGCAGGCCCGAACTGAGTACCCTGGAGAGACTCTCCCACCGCCCCGGCTGAAATTCCGGAAGGGATTCCGGATTGAGTAGGTTCGGGGTGGTTTCCCCCATTTCCCCCCTCCGGCTGAACATCCGTAAGGTGTAACCCCCGGATATGAGTACCACTGGAGGGTTGCATCCCCCGGCAGGTGGACAAACCCAGGGGACGGTGCCCTTATGCTTCAGTGTTTATTTTTTGTTGTGTACAGTTGTAGTGTTGTGTTAATGTTTGTAGATTTGTAGATTATGATTTGTAAATGGAGGTGTATTTTGAGGGCAATGCCCTGGAAAACTGTAATTGATGATGAACCCTTCCGAAATGGAAGGTAGTAATTGATAAATGGATGGTGTTAGCCATTGGTAATGTATTTTTCAGATTTGTTCTTTGTTCATTTGTAATTGTTTTGTAATATCGTGTTTGTACTAACCAACGGAAAATCTTTGCATTGTTTGTGGCCTGGGGGGTATCCCCCTCCCCCCCCCCCTGGATAGAGTGACCCCCGGGGGGTGTGACATCCAGTTGGGGAAAGTGTCCGGGGCACCCAGAGGGGTAACACCGGGGGGGTTTTGTTCTCCGGGAGAAAAATTGGGAAGGCAGGCCGAATTGAGTATCCCGGAGAGCTTTTCCCACCGCCCCAGCCGAAAATCCGGAAGGCAGTCCGGATTGAGTAGGTTCGGGGTGGTTTTCCTGTCCCCCCGCCTCCAGTCGAACATCCGTCAGGTGGAACCCCCGGACCTGAGTACCTCTGGAGGGTTGCATCCCCCGGCAGGGGAAAAACCCAGGGGACGGTGCCCTTATGCTTCAGTGTTTATTTTTTGTTGTGTACAGTTGTAGTGTTGTGTTAATGTTTGTAGATTTGTAGATTATGATTTGTAAATGGAGGTGTATTTTGAGGGCAATGCCCTGGAAAACTGTAATTGATGATGAACCCTTCCGAAATGGAAGGTAGTAACTGATAAATGGATGGCGTTAGCCACTGGTAATGTATTTTTTTCACATTTGTTCTTTGTGTATTTGTAATTGTTTTGTATTAACGTATTTGTAATAAACAAAAAGAAACCAACATCTGTGAGTGGGAAAGATTGGATTGTCCAGCCAGTCCACCATATTGGCCGTTCGCTTTGCGTGTTGGCCAGTATAGTGTGCTCCAGGCAGGGGGCGGGCAGAGGATAAGGAGTTCAAGGCGGGCTTAATGCGCGCCTTGCGGTGAGCTTTTGGAAATGTGGCCGCTGGGAGGAACGCCTTGGTCGGCGTGAAGTTTCTGTTTCAAGTGCTTGGGTTCGTGACTTGTGCAAGAACTTTTTGTTTCGGCTGGGGCTTGTTGAATGCTGCTCTCGCTGGGATTCCTGTGCCTCGAAAGGCGTGGCCCAGGTAGATGCAATCTCGGAAGACCCAAGCCAATAAGGAGCCATTTGGGAACTATGGTTTCGGAAGGTTCAGCCGCGGAAGGTGTGACCGCAGACGGTGCAGCCCCAGTGGGTGTGATTTTGGAAGTTCTGGCCCGGAGTGGTGGACTTTGGAGGACTGTAGTTGAGCGTTGTCGACTTCGGACGGTGGAATGTTGATGGGCGAAGCTCTGGAAGGCGATGCCTCCGAAATGTTTCACAATTGTATGGTTGTTCATGGATTGTTTGTTATTGTAATATGTGGTTTTCCTGTTATGATAGTTGGTGGTTTGTTCCGGCCCCCGTCTATTTTCTTGCGGTATTTGTGGCCTGGGGGGCATCCCCCCCTGGATAAAGTCACCCCCGGGGGGTGTGACATCCACTTGGGGAAAGTTCTGGGTGGTGAAGCCCCGGACATAGTAACACCAGAGGGATTTTTATTCTCCGGGAGAAAAATTGGGAAGGCAGGCCCGAATTGAGTACCCTGGAGAGACTCTCCCACCGCCCCGGCTGAAATTCCGGAAGGGATTCCGGATTGAGTAGGCGGGGTGGTTTCCCCCATTTCCCCCCTCCGGCTGAACATCCGTAAGGTGTAACCCCCGGATATGAGTACCACTGGAGGGTTGCATCCCCCGGCAGGTGGACAAACCCAGGGGACGGTGCCCTTATGCTTCAGTGTTTATTTTTTGTTGTGTACAGTTGTAGTGTTGTGTTAATGTTTGTAGATTTGTAGATTATGATTTGTAAATGGAGGTGTATTTTGAGGGCAATGCCCTGGAAAACTGTAATTGATGATGAACCCTTCCGAAATGGAAGGTAGTAATTGATAAATGGATGGTGTTAGCCATCGGTAATGTATTTTTCAGATTTGTTCTTTGTTCATTTGTAATTGTTTTGTAATATCGTGTTTGTACTAACCAACGGAAAATCTTTGCATTGTTTGTGGCCTGGGGGGTATCCCCCCCCCCCCCTGGATAGAGTGACCCCCGGGGGGTGTGACATCCAGTTGGGGAAAGTGTCCGGGGCACCCAGAGGGGTAACACCGGGGGGGTTTTGTTCTCCGGGAGAAAAATTGGGAAGGCAGGCCGAATTGAGTATCCCGGAGAGCTTTTCCCACCGCCCCAGCCGAAAATCCGGAAGGCAGTCCGGATTGAGTAGGTTCGGGGTGGTTTTCCTGTCCCCCCGCCTCCAGTCGAACATCCGTCAGGTGGAACCCCCGGACCTGAGTACCTCTGGAGGGTTGCATCCCCCGGCAGGGGAAAAACCCAGGGGACGGTGCCCTTATGCTTCAGTGTTTATTTTTTTGTTGTGTACAGTTGTAGTGTTGTGTTAATGTTTGTAGATTTGTAGATTATGATTTGTAAATGGAGGTGTATTTTGAGGGCAATGCCCTGGAAAACTGTAATTGACGATGAACCCTTCCGAAATGGAAGGTAGTAATTGATAAATGGATGGTGTTAGCCATCGGTAATGTATTTTTCATGGATTGTTTGTTATTGTAATATGTGGTTATCCTGTTATGGTAGTTGGTGGTTTGTTCCGGCCCCCGTCTATTTTCTTGCGTTATTTGTGGCCTGGGGGGCATCCCCCCCTGGATAAAGTCACCCCCGGGGGGTGTGACATCCACTTGGGGAAAGTTCTGGGTGGTGAAGCCCCGGACATAGTAACACCAGAGGGATTTTTATTCTCCGGGAGAAAAATTGGGAAGGCAGGCCCGAACTGAGTACCCTGGAGAGACTCTCCCACCGCCCCGGCTGAAATTCCGGAAGGGATTCCGGATTGAGTAGGCGGGGTGGTTTCCCCCATTTCCCCCCTCCGGCTGAACATCCGTAAGGTGTAACCCCCGGATATGAGTAGCACTGGAGGGTTGCATCCCCCGGCAGGTGGACAAACCCAGGGGACGGTGCCCTTATGCTTCAGTGTTTATTTTTTGTTGTGTACAGTTGTAGTGTTGTGTTAATGCTTGTAGATTTGTAGATTATGATTTGTAAATGGAGGTGTATTTTGAGGGCAATGCCCTGGAAAACTGTAATTGACGATGAACCCTTCCGAAATGGAAGGTAGTAACTGATAAATGGATGGCGTTAGCCATTGGTAATGTATTTTTTCACATTTGTTCTTTGTGTATTTGTAATTGTTTTGTATTAACGTATTTGTAATAAACAAAAAGAAACCAACATCTGTGAGTGGGAAAGATTGGATTGTCCAGCCAGTCCACCATATTGGCCGTTCGCTTTGCGTGTTGGCCAGTATAGTGTGCTCCAGGCAGGGGGCGGGCAGAGGATAAGGAGTTCAAGGCGGGCTTAATGCGCGCCTTGCGGTGAGCTTTTGGAAATGTGGCCGCTGGGAGGAACGCCTTGGTCGGCGTGAAGTTTCTGTTTCAAGTGCTTGGGTTCGTGACTTGTGCAAGAACTTTTTGTTTCGGCTGGGGCTTGTTGAATGCTGCTCTCGCTGGGATTCCTGTGCCTTGAAAGGCGTGGCCCAGGTAGATGCAATCTCGGAAGACCCAAGCCAGGGAGGAGCCATTTGGGAACTATGGTTTCGGAAGGTTCAGCCGCGGAAGGTGTGACCCCAGACGGTGCAGCCCCAGTGGGTGTGATTTTGGAAGTTCTGGCCCGGAGTGGTGAACTTTGGAGGACTGTAGTTGAGCGTTGTCGACTTCGGACGGTGGAATGTTGATGGGCGAAGCTCTGGAAGGCGATGCCTCCGAAATGTTTCACAATTGTATGGTTGTTCATGGATTGTTTGTTATTGTAATATGTGGTTTTCCTGTTATGATAGTTGGTGGTTTGTTCCGGCCCCCGTCTATTTTCTTGCGTTATTTGTGGCCTGGGGGGCATCCCCCCCTGGATAAAGTCACCCCCGGGGGGTGTGACATCCACTTGGGGAAAGTTCTGGGTGGTGAAGCCCCGGACATAGTAACACCAGAGGGATTTTTATTCTCCGGGAGAAAAATTGGGAAGGCAGGCCCGAACTGAGTACCCTGGAGAGACTCTCCCACCGCCCCGGCTGAAATTCCGGAAGGGATTCCGGATTGAGTAGGTTCGGGGTGGTTTCCCCCATTTCCCCCCTCCGGCTGAACATCCGTAAGGTGTAACCCCCGGATATGAGTACCACTGGAGGGTTGCATCCCCCGGCAGGTGGACAAACCCAGGGGACGGTGCCCTTATGCTTCAGTGTTTATTTTTTGTTGTGTACAGTTGTAGTGTTGTGTTAATGTTTGTAGATTTGTAGATTATGATTTGTAAATGGAGGTGTATTTTGAGGGCAATGCCCTGGAAAACTGTAATTGATGATGAACCCTTCCGAAATGGAAGGTAGTAATTGATAAATGGATGGTGTTAGCCATTGGTAATGTATTTTTCAGATTTGTTCTTTGTTCATTTGTAATTGTTTTGTAATATCGTGTTTGTACTAACCAACGGAAAATCTTTGCATTGTTTGTGGCCTGGGGGGTATCCCCCTCCCCCCCCCCCTGGATAGAGTGACCCCCGGGGGGTGTGACATCCAGTTGGGGAAAGTGTCCGGGGCACCCAGAGGGGTAACACCGGGGGGGTTTTGTTCTCCGGGAGAAAAATTGGGAAGGCAGGCCGAATTGAGTATCCCGGAGAGCTTTTCCCACCGCCCCAGCCGAAAATCCGGAAGGCAGTCCGGATTGAGTAGGTTCGGGGTGGTTTTCCTGTCCCCCCGCCTCCAGTCGAACATCCGTCAGGTGGAACCCCCGGACCTGAGTACCTCTGGAGGGTTGCATCCCCCGGCAGGGGAAAAACCCAGGGGACGGTGCCCTTATGCTTCAGTGTTTATTTTTTGTTGTGTACAGTTGTAGTGTTGTGTTAATGTTTGTAGATTTGTAGATTATGATTTGTAAATGGAGGTGTATTTTGAGGGCAATGCCCTGGAAAACTGTAATTGATGATGAACCCTTCCGAAATGGAAGGTAGTAACTGATAAATGGATGGCGTTAGCCACTGGTAATGTATTTTTTTCACATTTGTTCTTTGTGTATTTGTAATTGTTTTGTATTAACGTATTTGTAATAAACAAAAAGAAACCAACATCTGTGAGTGGGAAAGATTGGATTGTCCAGCCAGTCCACCATATTGGCCGTTCGCTTTGCGTGTTGGCCAGTATAGTGTGCTCCAGGCAGGGGGCGGGCAGAGGATAAGGAGTTCAAGGCGGGCTTAATGCGCGCCTTGCGGTGAGCTTTTGGAAATGTGGCCGCTGGGAGGAACGCCTTGGTCGGCGTGAAGTTTCTGTTTCAAGTGCTTGGGTTCGTGACTTGTGCAAGAACTTTTTGTTTCGGCTGGGGCTTGTTGAATGCTGCTCTCGCTGGGATTCCTGTGCCTCGAAAGGCGTGGCCCAGGTAGATGCAATCTCGGAAGACCCAAGCCAATAAGGAGCCATTTGGGAACTATGGTTTCGGAAGGTTCAGCCGCGGAAGGTGTGACCGCAGACGGTGCAGCCCCAGTGGGTGTGATTTTGGAAGTTCTGGCCCGGAGTGGTGGACTTTGGAGGACTGTAGTTGAGCGTTGTCGACTTCGGACGGTGGAATGTTGATGGGCGAAGCTCTGGAAGGCGATGCCTCCGAAATGTTTCACAATTGTATGGTTGTTCATGGATTGTTTGTTATTGTAATATGTGGTTTTCTTGTTATGATAGTTGGTGGTTTGTTCCGGCCCCCGTCTATTTTCTTGCGGTATTTGTGGCCTGGGGGGCATCCCCCCCTGGATAAAGTCACCCCCGGGGGGTGTGACATCCACTTGGGGAAAGTTCTGGGTGGTGAAGCCCCGGACATAGTAACACCAGAGGGATTTTTATTCTCCGGGAGAAAAATTGGGAAGGCAGGCCCGAACTGAGTACCCTGGAGAGACTCTCCCACCGCCCCGGCTGAAATTCCGGAAGGGATTCCGGATTGAGTAGGCGGGGTGGTTTCCCCATTTCCCCCCTCCGGCTGAACATCCGTAAGGTGTAACCCCCGGATATGAGTACCACTGGAGGGTTGCATCCCCCGGCAGGTGGACAAACCCAGGGGACGGTGCCCTTATGCTTCAGTGTTTATTTTTTGTTGTGTACAGTTGTAGTGTTGTGTTAATGTTTGTAGATTTGTAGATTATGATTTGTAAATGGAGGTGTATTTTGAGGGCAACATGCACTGGAAAACTGTAATTGACGATGAACCCTTCCGAAATGGAAGGTAGTAACTGATAAATGGATGGCGTTAGCCATTGGTAATGTATTTTTTCACATTTGTTCTTTGTGTATTTGTAATTGTTTTGTATTAACGTATTTGTAATAAACAAAAAGAAACCAACAGTGTTGTTGTGTGTGTTAGCAGCATTGAATTTGCTGCTGCAAATCGTCAACATTTCTTTGCATGTGAAAGCACTGGTTGAAAGAACTGAGCAGCTTTCTCTGCCCTGTGCATTGGTGGTTCAGTGGTAGAATTCTTGCCTGTCATGCGGGAGGCCTGGGTTCGATTCCTGGGCAATGCAAAGCCGCTTCTTTTACCTTAAAAGAGGCCCACATCTGTGAGTAAAACACTTTCTTTTCTCCCCCTTTCCATTTCTTTTCTCATTCTGGGGGAAATTGGGAACTTGCAGCAACTGAAGGGAAAGGAAGTGAATCCAGTCTGTACATTCCACACATTGTTAGCCCAGTCAGATAGACAAATATCTGTCTGGCAGCCTGCATGGAGATTTTCAGCTCTCTGTGTCCAGGAGAGGAAGCAGTGAGCACGGATCTGTTAATCAGCCTCAATCAGCACCTTCAGGAGAATTGGGAGGGTGAATATTAGATACAGCAGAGTGAGAATGGAGGGAGAGTGTGTGGGATGGAGATTTACAGCTTTTCGGGAATGAGAGAGGAAAGAATGTTCCATAGAAACTAGAATTGTCTGTTCTGAATTTCTATCCTGTGCTGACATTGATGAATTTTTCAAACTCGTTTACAGGATATGAGAAGGTGAGGATTGACAGACAGAGGATTGAAACAAACATCACATCAGCATCTGACACCCTCACTCAATTCATCGGACCTGAATATTATCGGCCTTTGAATCCTGGAGAAATGTTTCTCTGTTCTGTCTGCGTCAACAGGCCTTTAATATCAATGTGACTGGAAAAGCACCAAGACACAGATACACCCGAGTGGGAGTGTTCCAGTGCACTGAGTGTGGAAAGAGCTTTAACCAGTTACACAGCCTGAAAATACATCGCAGCATTCACAGCGGGAGAGACTGTACCCGTGTTCTGTGTGAGATTTAACTGATTGTTTAACCTGGAGAGTCACAAGGACACCTGCACCATGGAGAAACCGTGGAAATGTGGGGACTGTGGGAAGAGATACAGAGCCCCCTGTAAACTGGAAATTCATCGACGCAATCACACCGAGGAGAGGCCATTCATCTGCTCTGTGTGTGGGCAGAGATTCACTCGGTTATCTCATCTGCAGCGACATCAGCAGGTTCACACTGGAGAAAGAGCGTTCATCTGCTTTGAGTGTGGGAACGGATTCGCTCATTTACCCGATCTGCAGAGACACCAGCGCGTTCACACTGGAGAGAGACCATTCACCTGCTTGGTGTGTGGGAAAGGATTTATGCAGTTATCCAATCTGTCAAAACACAAAGTCACTCACAGCAATGAGAGACCCTTTAAATGCTCTGACTGTGGGCGTGATTTCAAAAGCTCTCGGGAACTGATGATTCACCAGCGCGTTCATACTGGGGAGAGACCGTTCAGCTGCTTGGTGTGTGGGAAAGGATTGACGCAGTTATCTAACCTGTCAAAACACAAAGTCACTCACAGCCAGGAGAGACCCTTTAAATGCTCTGACTGTGGGAGTGGTTTCAAAAGCTCTCGGGAACTGATTATCCACCAGCGCATTCACACTGGGGAGAGACCATTCAGCTGCTCTCACTGCGCAAAGAAATTTAGAGCATCATCCCACCTGCGGATACACCAGCGAGTTCACACTGGGGAGAGACCGTTCACCTGCTCTGTGTGTGGGAAGGGATTCACTCAGTCATCCAGCCTGCAGAACCACAATCTCACTCACACCAATGAGAGACCGTTTAAATGTTCTGACTGTGGGCGTGATTTCAAAAGCTCTCGGGAACTGATGATTCACCAGCGCGTTCATACTGGGGAGAGACCGTTCAGCTGCTTGGTGTGTGGGAAAGGATTGACGCAGTTATCTAACCTGTCAAAACACAAAGTCACTCACAGCCAGGAGAGACCCTTTAAATGCTCTGACTGTGGGAGTGGTTTCAAAAGCTCTCGGGAACTGATTATCCACCAGCGCATTCACACTGGGGAGAGACCATTCAGCTGCTCTCACTGCGCAAAGAAATTTAGAGCATCATCCCACCTGCGGATACACCAGCGAGTTCACACTGGGGAGAGACCGTTCACCTGCTCTGTGTGTGGGAAGGGATTCACTCAGTCATCCAGCCTGCAGAACCACAATCTCACTCACACCAATGAGAGACCGTTTAAATGTTCTGACTGTGGGCGTGATTTCAAAAGCTCTCGGGAACTGATGATCCACCAGCGCACTCACACTGGGGAGAGACCGTTCAGCTGCTCTCACTGCTCAAAGAGATTTAGAACATCATCCCACCTGCAGATACACCAGCGAGTTCACACTGGGGAGAGACTGTTCACTTGCTGTGTGTGTGGGAAGGGATTCACTCAGTCATCCAGCCTGCGGACACACCAGCAAGTTCACAAGTGATGACGGGTTGGATTCTGCTGTTATTCCTGCCATTAATCACATCCAGGAGTGAACCATGTTTATTCTTATAGTTGGTGAAGTGGAAGGGTAGGAGAGATTCTTTCTGCTGGACTGGCCGATCGCACGACTTTGCTTCCAGTGGGGCTAATGCTCTTTGAGCCTGGGAGAGCACATTGCCACTGAAATGATCCACAAAAGCTGATGAAGGACATTTACTTTATCCTGGATAGTAAATAGTGTTTTTCCCCCCACTACAGGTAGGTCTAAAATAAATACAGAAAGGACTGGAAAAACGCAGCAGGTCTGGCAGCATCTCTGGAGAGAGAAACAGAGTTAACATTTCACACTACTGGATTGGGAATCAATCTCGTAAATCTCCTCTGAACTGCTTCCATGGTATTTATAAAATGGGGCAGCACGGCAGCACAGTGGTTAGCACTGCTGCATCATAACACCAGGGACCCAGGTTCAATTCCAGCCTGGGTCACTGTCTGTGTGGAGTTTGCACGTTCTCCCCATGTCTGTGTGGGTTTCATCCGGGTGCTCCGGTTTCCTCCCACAGTCCAAAGATGTGTGGGTTAGGTGGATTGGCCATGCTAAATTGACCCTTGTGTCGGGGGGATTAGCAGGGTAAATGTGTGGGGTTATGGGAATAGGGCCTGGGTGGGATGCTGTTTGGTACAGACTCGATGGACAGAACGGCCTCTGTCTGTACTGTAGGGATTCTACGATCCTTTGTTTAATTGGAGACAAAGCTGCACCCAGTGTTCAAGATGCAGTCTCAGTAACGCCCTGTATAACTGAAGCAGAATATCTACTTCTATGTTCAATTTCTCTCATAATAAAGGATAGCATTCCATTTGTGAGAATGTTGATTTATTTGAACTAAGACTTATGAGGTTCTCTTGTTTACAATAACTCCATAACTGTAAATCACACCAGGTTCCAGTGACTTAACCATGTGGCTCGAAAGAATACTTTAAATGGTGAATTCAGGAAGTTTATTAACCATTAAAAATGTAACAAGTCAGAAAGATAAAAAAGGAAAGTATCGATTAACAGTAAGAGAAAGCTCAGCTTTAACAATTGAATGTATGAACTTATGAAATGTTATGGGGAGAAGCAGGAACTAGGGATGAGGAGCATATCAGCCATGATCGAATGATTCGATGGGCCGAATGGCCTAATTCTGCTCCAAGATCTTATGAACAGATTTCTCTCTATCCTTTTCAGACCAGGACATGAAGTGATGGCTCCGAAACCATGGATAACTTGTAAAATCAACAGCTCCCAACACCTCTCTGTAGGGCACAGTGGTTTGCACTGCTGCCTCACAGCGCCAGGGACCTGGGTTCGACTCCCGGCTTGGGTCACAGTCTGCACATTCTCCCCGTGTCTGCGTGGGTTTCCTTCGGGTGCTTCGGTTTCCTCCTACAGTCCGAAAGACATGCTGGTTTTCAGAGTAACTTCAATGCAGTGTTAATGTAAGCCGACTTGTGACACTAATAAATGAAGTTCCTGGGAAAATCCCCGAGTCACCGCACTCTGGCATCTGTTCGGGTACACTGAGGGAGAATTTAGCATGGTCAATGCACCTAACCAGCACATCTTTCGGACTGTGGGAGGAAACCAGAGCTCCCGGAAGAAAACCCGGCAGACATGGGAACAACGTGCAAAATCCACAGAGTCTCCCAAGCCGGGAATCAAACCGAGGTCCCTGGTGCTGAGGCAACAGAGCTAACCAGTGTACCACCGGGCCACCCTAACAAGTCTTGTCATGTTTTTTTCTATTCTGTTGGCATCAGAAGGCAATATCTTATAATTCCCACACATTTTAACCATTCTTATTATGTTTATAATTCTAAAAGTTAAGAACTTTTGTGTTCAAATTTACATTTCCATCCTAACAACTGTATTAATGAATCATTCATTCTTTAATTATCTCTCAATTCAGGCTGTCCATTTAACTATTCTCCTGCTTTACAATTGTGGGAACTTCAGTCCACAGATAAGGTAGTCAAATGCATTGTTAAAAGCAGGATGTTCTTTATATAAATAAATAACAACGATTAAAAATCATTGGAAAACAAAAGGAAACAGGAGCATTGGAATCAGCCTGGACTTGCAGACTGAAACCCCGCCCAAAACCCGCACGTGCTCAGAAGGGAGAGAGGTTGAGGAGAACACTCTGTAACACTTCTCCTCCCCTTAAATTTCAATCCCCCATCAGGACAGAAATACAACAAAGTAATGTCTTTAACAATACGGAAGTCTGTCAGGAGCTTTGTGGTTTCATTGCGACCTGTACAATACCACTGGTAAATCTTGTAATGGTGTTTCTGGAATGGGAGGTGAAGAGGTAGTTTGAGAATCTGTACATGAACATTCCTCTTCCACTCCCACAGCAGAGTCAACTGGCAAAGCTGGAACCATTTCCTGGTGAACATCCACAGCAGCATGATCCTCTGCCATGTTCTCAGTAATGGTTGCTGACTCTGAAACTGTTCCTGACTCGGGGTCACACCGCAAGTGAATATGGTCTTGGTGTCTGCGAACAACTCTTCCGTTTCACAGTCTCACCACCCAAGATACTGGACCACTTTGGTTTAAAATTATTCCCGGTAACCACCTTTAGTTAGTCCCAAAGTTTCTGATGTAAACCTGATCACCCGGTTTGAACTGCCTCTCTTTGGCGCGGTAGTCCTGTCCCTCCTTCTGCTTCTCTTGTCTCCTGCTCACTTTTGCTCTGAGATCTGGATGAAGCAGATCCAGATGAGAATTCAACCTTCTACCAAAAAATTCCACAGGAGAGAGTCCGGTTGTGGATTGTGGTGTGATGCGAAACTGGAACAAAAATCTTGAGAGCTTGTTCTTAAAGTATCGCCTTCCATTCTCTTCAATCCCTCCTTCAGAGTTTGAACAGCTCTTTCTGCGAGACCGTTTGTACAGTCAGAAGTTTAACAACACTAGGTTAAAGTCCAACAGGTTTATTTGTTAGCAAATGCCACGAGCTAACAAATGCCTTTGCTAACAAATAAATCCGTTGGACTTTAACCTGGTGTTGTTAAACTTCCTACTGTGTTTACCCCAGTCCCACACCGGCATCCCCACATCATGAAGACCATTTGTAGCCAGATGAAACGGTGCAGTATGCACATGGCGTAGCCCATTCCTTTACAGGAATTCCTGAAACACCTCACTTGTTAACAGAGTGTCGTTATCTGAAACAAGCCAATCTGGTAACCCAGGGCTTGTGAAAATTTGACAGAGCTTCTCTATTGTCACAGGAGCTGGAATATTACTCATGATCTGTGCTTCCAACCATTTTGAATGCACATTTACAACGACCAAACACATGTGATTCATGAAAGGCCCCCCAAAGGCCACATTTATTCTGGACCACGGCCTATCAGGCCACTCCCAAGGATGAAGTGGGAATGTACCCAATGTGTTGTGCCTGATTCAATCGACAAACAGTTTATTGAGTTACGCCAGCGGGGAGAAGCCACAGGGGCTGACCATGTGCAACTCCACCAAACAAAGAATATCATCAATTCTGATCCAGTTACTCAGCCCATCCCGGCTGGACATAATCCAATCAGAATGGCGATAGATTACATACATTATACGTTCAATAAAATTAGTATCTGGGCATTATGGGGCTTTGTGATCATCTCATGGACAGGTGCCCCCATCATGATGCTTTCCAGACCCCCCTTGGGGGGGTCTTTCTTGGGCTTTCTTTGTACATCGACTCCCTTAGTTAGAAATGGGGTGGATTAAAAGTTCTCAAATGGACGTCAGCACCCTTCCTTTGTTTTAATCGAATGACCACATGGTCTGGCAACATTTCTTATTAATAATCTCTCTTTTTAAACTCTTTTCTTCAGGATCCAATTCCAGAATTTTCCTTTTCTTTGCGTTACTTGCGTCAGGAATAAATCTTTGGACCTGACAGGAAGTTTAACCCAAGATCAATCCAACACAGGATTGGTCAGAATCATTTCACATGTGTCAAATTTTAAATAATCATTACAAATTAAAACTCTCATTCTCACATGGGTGAATTGTATCCGGATTAAAATTCCCACATGTTTAGTAAAATATACTGGAATCCTGTCTCTGGCCAGTAAATATGGCTCCAGGTTCATAACTTCTGAACAAAAAAAGGTTTTATTGATCACACTTCCTTTTTTAAAAATCTGTTTGATTTAAATCACAGACAGAAAACCTCAAAGCTTGAAGCGTTCATCCCACAAATATCATCCACACACAAACAGAGAAACTTAGCATGTGCTTTACAACAACAATAACCAAAATTAATTACTTAAGCGTTCTTGTGATCCTGTTTTAAACTCCCAAAAATGCCTTTAATTAAAGACTCAAGATCAGGTTAATTCTCCAGAAAGATAAACCTGAACAAATGTAGCCCAAAACAATGATAAAACACATCTACAAACATCCACATAAAACAAACAAAACACACAGATTCTCACAGCTCGTAAATTTCAAACAATGAATCCTCAGCATTCTCTCTCGCAGCTGGAGCTTCTTAAAGCGACAGAGCACTACAAGCTCACAACTCCTTGATTAAAATAAGATCCAAGATCCTTCATGATAACTTCACCTTTTTTAAGCTAACCTACAATGACTGATTTTAGAGGCAACATCTTGTCTTTGGTGATCTAAAATCCCAAACACATTACCACCAGCAAAATCTTTGTTCTTTATCTGGGGATAAAACTCTCAGTTATTCCAAATTCCTCCAGGCTATGCTTAATATTTCCACAATTAACTTATTCCCAGAAATCCTCAATTATAAACTAAAACAGACACATGAATTTCCGGGCAGTCACAGGAATATGGTCAAGATAGTCCAGTCCCACAATGCCTCACATTCAATCTGCAGTCCTTCAATTATAACAGAATATGTGGCTGTATGTAGCTGCCTTGGCCATGGTCAACCCCAAGGGTGCCTTCTTGAACTGTTGCAATACCTAAGGTGTACCTACACCCACAGTGCTGTTAGGAAGGGACTTCCAGTTACTGAGAGAGACAAGAGATGAAATTGCTGGGCCTCTAACAGAAATCTTTGTTTCTTCATTGGACACAGGTGAGGTCCCAGAGGATTGGAGAATAGCAAATGTGGTCCCGTTATTTAAGAAGGGTAGCAAGGATAACCCGGGTAATTATAGGCCAATGAGCTTGACGTCCGTGGTAGGGAAATTGTTGGAGAAGATTCTTAGAGATAGGATCTGTACACATTTAGAACTGAATAATCTCATTAGCGACAGACAACATGGTTTTGTGCGAGGGAGGTCATGCCTCACAAATTTGGTTGAGATTTTTGAGGAGGTGACAAAAAGGACTGACGAGGGAAGGGCCGTGGATGTCGTCTGCATGGATTTTAGTAAAGCATTTGACAAGGTCCCTCATGGCAGGCTGGTGCAAAAGGTTAAATCTCACGGGATCAAAGGCAAACTAGCGAGATGGGTACAGAACTGGCTTGGCCATAGAAGACAGAGGGTAGCAGTGGAGGGGTCTTTTTCTGATTGGAGGTCTGTGACTAGTGGTGTTCCACAGGGCTGTGTACTGGGACCTCTGCTGTTTGTGATATATACAAATGATTTGGAAGAAGATGTAGCTGGTCTGATTAGTAAGTTTGCGGACAACACAAAGATTGCTGGAGTTGCGGATAGTGATGAACATTGTCAGAGAATTCATCAGGATGTAGATAGGCTGGAAAATTGGACGGAGAAATGGCAGATGGAATTTAATCGAGATAAATGCGAAGTGATGCATTTTAGTAGATCTAATGCAGGGGAGCTATACAATAAATGGCAGAACCATCAGGAGTATAGACACGCAGAGGGATCTCGATGTGCAAGTCCACAGAATCTTAAAGGTGGCAACACAGGTGGAAAGGGGGGTGAAGAAGGCATATGGCATGCTTGCTATTATTGGGTGGGGCATAGAGTATAAAAGTTGGCACATGATGTTGCAGTTATATAGAACATTGGTTCGGCCACATTTGGAATACTGCGTCCAGTTCCAGTCACCACACGACCAGAAGGACGTGGAGGCTTTGGAGAGAGTATAGAAAAGGTTTACCAGGATGTTGCCTGGCATGGAGGGTATTCGCTATGAGGAGAGATTGAGTAAACTAGGGTTGTTCTCCCTGGAAAGACAGAGGTTGAGGGGCGGTCTAATAGAAGTTTATAAAATTATGAAGGGCATAGATAGGGTGAACAGTTGGAAGCTTTTTCCCAGGTCAGAAATGACAAACACAAGGGGTCACAAGTTCAAGGTAAGGGGGGCAAGGTTCAATACAGATATGCGGGGGACGTATTTTACACAGAGGGTGGTGGGGGCCTGGAATGTTCTACCAAGCAAGGTGGTTGAGGCAGACATGCTAGGATCATTTAAGACTTATCTCGATAGCCACATGAACAGACTGGGAATAGAGGGATACAAACGGATGGTCCAGTTAGGAGCGCATGATCGGTGCAGGCTTGGAGGGCCGAAGGGCCTGTTCCTGTGCTGTATTGTTCTTTGTACATATTCCAGACTTTCACTAGACTGTAGGTGGATATCAGATTGATATATTTCATTCAACCACACCCAAGGTGAGTTATTCCAATTCCTTTATTGTCCAGGACAATATATTCACAATATCTTTAAAACAGAAGTTAAACATTCCCATTTGATTTCAGACAGTAACATATTCTATTAGTTTGTTCTTTATTGTCGATGTCAGGCTGGGGTTGTTCTCCTTGGAGCAAAGGAGGTTGAGGGGAGATTTGATAGAGGTGGACAAGATTCTGACAGGTTTAGATAAGGTGGACAAAGAAAAGCTGTTCCTATTAGCTGATGGGACAAGGACGAGGGGGACACAGATTTCTTGTTTTGGGTCAGAGATGCAAGGGATGGGGCGGCGGCGGGGGGGGGGGGGTGGATGTGAGGAAGAATATTCTGATGCAGCGAATGGTAATGACCTGAAACTCGCTGCCTACGAGGGTGGAGGAAGTGGAGAAAATAAACAATTAAAAAGGAAATTGGATGGACATCTGGGATGTTCCAAACAGAACAAAGAAAATTACAGCACAGAAACAAGCCCTTTGGCCCTCCAAGCCTGCAGCAACCATGCTGCCCGTCTGAACTAAAACCCCCTCCCCTTCCGGGGATCATATCCCTCTATTCCTCTGCTATTCATATATTTGTCAAGACACATCTTAAAAGTCACTATCATATCTGCTTCCACTACCTTCCCCGGCAACGAGTTCCAGGCACCCACCACCCTCTGTGTAAAAAAACCTGCCTTGTACATCTCCTTTAAACCTTGCCCCTCGCACCTTAAACCTGTCTCCCTAGTAATTGACTCTTCCACCCTGGGAAAAAGCTTCTGATTATCCACTCTGTCCATGTCCCTCATAATCTTGTAGACTTCTATCAGGTCGCCCTCTTCAACCTCCATCGCTCCAGTGAGAACAAACCAAGTTTCTCCAACCTCTCCTCATAGCTAATGCCCTACACACCAGGCAACATCCTGTTAAATATTTTCCGTACCCTCTCCAAAGCCTCCACATCCTTCTGGCAGTGTGGTGACCAGAATTGAACACGAGGTTCCAAGTGTGGTCTAACTAAGGTTCGATAAAGCTGCAACATGACTTGCCAATTTTTAAACTCAATCATAGAAATCATAGAAACCCTACAGTGCAGAAGGAGGCCATTCGGCCCATCGAGTCTGCACCGACCACATTCCCATCCAGGCCCTACCCCCACATATTTTACCCGCTAATCCCTCTAACCTACACATCCCAGGACTCTAAGGGGCAATTTTCTTAACATGGCCAATCTAACCCGCACATCTTTGGAGTGTGGGTGGAAACCGGAGCACCCGGAGGAAACCCACGCAGACACGAGGAGAATGTGCAAACTCCACACAGACAGCGACCCGAGCCGGGAATCGAACCCGGAACCCTGGAGCTGTGAAGCAGCAGTGCTAACCACTGTGCTACCGTGCATGTCCCGGCCGATGAAGGCAAGCATGCCGTATGCCTTCTTGATGACCTTCTCCACCTGCATTGCCACTTTCAATGACCTGTGTACCTGTACACCCAGATCCCTCTGCCTATGAATACTCTTAAGGGTTCTGCCATTTACTGTATATTTCCCATCTGTATTAGACCTTCCAAAATGCATTACCTCACATTTGTCCGGATTAAACTTCATCTGCCATCTCTCCGCCCAAGTCTCCAACTGCTCTATATCCTGCTGTATCCTCTGCCGGTCCCCATCGCTATCCGCAATTCCACCAACCTTTGTGTCGTCCACAATCTTACCAATCAAACCAGTTACATTTTCCTCCAAGTCATTTATATATATTACAAACAGCAAAAGTCCCAGCACTGATCCCTGAGGAATGTCACTTGTCACAGCCCTCCATTCAGAAATGTATCTTTGCACTGCCAACTTCTGTTTTCTTCTGACTAAATATCTCTAAACTTCCTGACACCCTGTCACTCTGTGATCCTTATGACATTTGAAACCAGCTATTCGCAAAAAGACTCAAAGAGCATCAGCCCACTGGAGGCTGAGACCAGCCAGTCCAGCACAAAGAAACCCTCTGACCCTTCCCATTGACCAACTGTGAGAATGAACAAAATGCAGTCCTGGAGGCAACTGAGAGCAGAAACAATGACAGCAGAATCCAACCCCTGTCATCACTCGTGAACTTGCTGGTGTCTCAGCAGCTCGGATGAAACTCTGAATCCCTTCCCACATACAGAGCAGGTGAACGGCCTCTCCCCAGTGTGAACTCGCTGGTGTCTCTGCAGGTTGGATAACTGAGTGAATTCTTGCCCACACTGAGAGCAGGTGAACGGCGTCTCCCCTGTGTGAACTCGCTTGTGTGTTTGCAGGTTGGATAGTTGAGTGAATCCCTTCCCACACACACAGCAGGTAAACGGCCTCTCCCCAGTGTGAACTCGCTGGTGTGTCCGCAGGCTGGATAACTGAGTGAATCCCTGCCCACACTGAGAGCAGATGAATGGTCTCTCCCCAGTGTGAACTCGCTGGTGTGCCCGCAGGTCGGATGACCGAGTGAATCCCTTCCCACACTCAGAGCAGGTGAACGGCCTCTCCCCAGTGTGAACTCGCTGGTGTGACTGCAGGCTGGATAACTGAGTGAATCCGTTTCCACACTGAGAACAGGTGAATGGCCTCTCCCCAGTGTGAACTCGCTGGTGTGTCTGCAGATTGGATGACCGAGTGAATCCCTTCCCACACTGAGAGCAGGTGAATGGGGGTTTCTCCCCAGTGTGAACTCGCTGGTGTGTCTGCAGGTGGGATGACAGAGTGAATCCCTTTCTACACTGAGAGCAGGTGAACGGTCTCTCCCCAGTGTGAACTTGCTGGTGTCTCTGCAGATTGGATGGCCGAGTGAATCCCTTCCCACACTGAGAGCAGGTGAATGGGGGTCTCTCCCCAGTGTGAACTCGCTGGTGTGCCTGCAGGCTGGATGACTGAGTGAATCCTTCCCCACACTGAGAGCAGGTGAATGGCCTCTCCCCAGTGTGAACTCGCTGGTGTGCCCGCAGGTTGGATACCTGAGTGAATCCCTTCCCACACTGAGAGCAGGTGAATGGCCTCTCCCCAGTGTGAACTCGCTGGTGTCTCTGTAGGCTGGATAACTGAATGAATCCCTTCCCACACTGAGAGCAGGTAAATGGCCTCTCCCCAGTGTGAACTCGCTGGTGTGTCTGCAGGTGGGATGACCGACTGAATCCCTCCCCACACTGAGAGCAGGTGAACGGCCTCTCCCCAGTGTGAACTCGCTGGTGTGTCAGCAGGCTGGATAAATGAGTGAATCCCTTCCCACATTGAGAGCAGGTGAACGGCCTCTCCCCAGTGTGAACTCGCTGGTGTATCAGCAGGCTGGATAAATGAGTGAATCCCTTCCCACATTGAGAGCAGGTGAATGGCCTCTCCCCAGTGTGAACTCGCTGGTGTGTCTGCAGGTGGGATGACTGAGTGAATCCCTTCCCACACTGCGAGCAGGTGAATGGCCTCTCTCCAGTGTGAACTCGCTGGTGTGACTGCAGGCTGGATAAATGAGTGAAGTCCTTCTCACACTGAGAGCAGGTGAACGGCCTCTCTCCAGTGTGAACTCGCTGGTGTATCTGCAGGCTGGATAACCGAGTGAATCCCTTCCCACACTGAGAGCAGGTAAATGGCCTCTCTCCAGTGTGAACTCGCTGGTGTCTCTGCAGGTTGGAAACCTGACTGAATCCCTTCCCACCACGGAGAGCAGATGAACGGCCTCTCTCCAGTGTGGCTGCGCCGATGAGTTTCCAGCTCTGATGGGGTTCCGTATCCCTTCCCACAGTCCACACATTTCCATGGTTTCTCCATGGTGCAGGTGTCCTTACCTCTCTCTTGAGTGGACAATTAGTTGAAACTTCGTCCACACACAGAACAAGATTACAGTCTCTACCCGCTGTGAATGGTGTGATATTTATTCAGACTGTGTAACTGGTTAAAGCTCTTTAGTCAGTGCATTGGAACACACTCACTCGAGTGTGGCAGTGTGTTGATGCATTTTCACTCACACTGACATTTCAAATCTTTTCAAATCGACAGACTGGACAATCATTTCTCCTTCTGGATTCAAAGTCCGATGATATTCAGCTCCCAAGGAATATGACTCTATCAGATCGAGACGTGACGTTTGAGATTTCAGCCTGTGATTCCTCTTTCAATGTCCTGTAAAATGAGTTTACAAAAGTCATCAGTGTCAGTACAGGATAGAAATTCAGAACAGACAATTTCGTTGGAACATAGAACATAGAACAGTACAGCACAGAACAGGCCCTTCGGCCCACGATGTTGTGCCGAGCTTTATCTGAAACCAAGATCAAGCTATCCCACTCCCTATCATCCTGGTGTGCACATTCTTTCCTCTCTCATTCCCGAAAAGCTGAAAAGAGAGAGAGACCTGGGCCAACCTTTCCAGAGTCTGCACCCTCCCTGGATTCACTTCCTTTCCCTTCAGTTGCTGCAAGTCCCCAATTTCCCCCAGAATGAGAAAAGAAATGGAAAGGGGGTTGAAAAGAAAGTGTTTCACTCACAAATGTTGGCCTCTTTTAAGGGTAGGAAGTTTGAGTCTGTCTGAAGATCAATCTTCATTCACACAAAGCCCGCGCTCAGATTAGAACAAGAACAACAAAGAACAAAGAACAATACAGCACAGGAACAGGCCCTTCGGCCCTCCAAGCCCGCGCCGCTCCCCGGTCCAGGATTGAATCCTGAATCCAGGATCCCCGCCCAATTTTCCAGCCTATCTACATCCTAATATCCTATCCACCGAGCTGTCCCTCACAACCTATTAACTCACCCCCACCCCCCCATTCCAGACCATGTGATCTCCAGGGAGAGGCGAAAACCGAGAGTGAAAAGAATTACCTGGAAGACCAGAGTCCTTCCGGTCCTCCAACTCTTCCCATTGGTCAACACCTCAGCATGGAGATCAGAGGGTGGGCTCTCCCCAGCACATGCGCAGCTTCCCCTCTCCCTCGCACATTTTGCAGTCCCGGGCCAGGGGGAGCTCACCGAGCGGCTTCTCGCTCCAGCCGGAGCCATCAGCCGGTTGCCTGGAAACCTTGGCTCCAGTCGGTGCAGGGGGAGGGGAACAATGGGTGGGGGCGGGGCTCCCGGGTCCACGTGCTCGGGCCTGCGCACTGGAACCCGGAGACATCACCGCGGAGCAGAGTGATTCCTATTGGCTGATTCAGGCAGGGCTCTATCGTGGCGTCACAATGTGGATGTTGTCCAATGAGCTTCAGAGTGAAACTTCCACCTCTGGGCAACATCTGGGAGGAAATCAATGTTTCCCCCTTTCCATTTCTTTTCTCATTCTGGGGGAAATTGGGGACTTGCAGCAAATGAATTCGGTCTGTCTATACCACACATTTTTACTCCAGTAATGTAGACATTTATCTGTCTGGCAGCCTGCATGGAAATTTTCAGCTCTCTGCGTCCAGGACAGGAAGCAGTGAGCATGGATCTGTCAATCACACATGAGGACGGCCTCAACCGGGATCTTGGGTTCATGACACACTATCTGTAACCCCCACGACTTGCCTGGGCTTGCAAAATCTCACTAACTGTCCTGGCTGGACACAATACACATCACTTTAACCTGTGCTTAACCCTCTCTCCACTCACATTGTCTGTGCCTTTAAGACTTGATTACCTGTAAATTCGCATTCCAACCATTATCTTGTAAATTGAGTTTGTGTCTTTATATGCCCTGTTTGTGAACAGAACTCCCACTCACCTGATGAAGGGGCAGCGCTCCGAAAGCCTGTGGCTTATGCTACTAAATTAACCTGTTGGATTTTAACCTGGTGTTGTGAGATTACTTACTGTGCTTACCCCAGTCCAATGCCGGCATCTCCACACTCTGAGTGGAAACAGAGACAAGTAGGAGAGGCCGGAGGTGAGGAGAGAGATTTAATACATCTACAACTCAACAGGAACTTGGACAGAATTTCCAAACCCTGTGAACACCATCAGCTCCAAGTTCCTCTCCAACCCACACACCATCCTGACTTGTCTGACATCCAGTACTGAAAGAACAGAAATTTATTTCATATAAATACTGGGAAGACTGAACCCATTGTGTTCAGTCCCCACTACAAACTCCACTCCCTCACCAACAACTTTATCTCTCCTCCTGGCAACTGTCTGAGGCTGAACCAGGCTGTTCACAACCAGGGTGAAATAGTTCATCCCAAGACGAGCTTCCAGCCACATGTCCACATCATCATCAAGACCACCTTCATTCATAGAAGCATTAATAGTAATTAATTAATAATAATGAATAATAAAGTACAGTGTAGAAGGAGGCCATTCAGCCCATCGAGCCTGCACCGACAACAATCCCATCCAGGCCCTATCCACATATTTACCTGTTAATCCCCCTGATACCAAGTGGCAATTTATCATGGCCAATCCGTCTAACCGGCACATCTTTGGACTGTGGAAGGAAACCGGAACACCCGGAGGAAACCCCCACAGACACGGGGAGAATGTAGAAACTCTGCACAGACAGGGACCCGAGGCTGGAATTGAACCCGGGTCCCTGGCGCTGTTAGGCAGCTGCACTAACCACTGTGCCACCGGGCCACATGTCAGTGCCATCGCCCGACTCCAGCCCAGTCTCAGCTCATCTGGAACCCTCACCCATTCCATTGTGACGTCACACTCTCACCCATTCCATTGTGACGTCACACTCTCACCCATTCCATTGTGACGTCAGGGCTTCCCTCTCCGATCACAATCCCTGCCGGCCTCCCACATGCAGCCTCAATGGCGGCAGTCAGCCCGGGTCTAACACTACAAGCTGCCGCTCCATTTGGTACAAAGGGGGGGACCGGGAAGTTCATTTCCGGGGTTTGGGTTTGAACAACATGTTGACAAAGTCTCTCCACCCACCCGCCACATTTATCATTCCCCGCACGCCGCCCTCTACCTCGTATTGATCTCGCTTCCAAGTTAAAACCAACCGTCTGTCCGTCGCCATTACCCGCACTGCGCATGCTTCAGGTCCCGCCCCTCATTCACTCTGATTGGTCGGAGGACCAGCCGCTCCCGCTCAGTCCTCCAGCCCCGCCCCCTCTTCCTATTGGTCCGGAGCTGCCGTCAATCAGTCCCCGGGCATTGTGATGTGGAGCATGCGCAGTGTCATTGCTGTCCTTGGCGCTTGTTTGTCCCGGAGAAGCGGAGTCAGCGTTAGGCGGTGGCTGGGAGGATTTGGAAACACTTTGTGGATCCGCAAACCCTTCAGAATCATTGTCAGCTCCCTGGTTTGCAGCTGCGGGGCTTCTCCCTCCCTCCCTCCCGGGAACAGGCCCAGGTTAACGGCCCCATCCTGGCTCAGCCACTGGAGGATGGTTCACATCAGAGGATGGGGGAGGGGGACAATAAATAAGAGGTTACACTTTGGCCTCAAATCAATGAGGACTCTGATCTCTGGGAAGGAAGGAAACCCTGGGAGGTGGGCGGGGAGGATTCACAAACACCCGCTGGAGGCCCCAACACCCCCAGTAAAAAGCTGCAGCTCCCGGGTTTGCAGCTTTTTCTCGGGAGGGAGTTGGGGAAGTTTAGTGGAGACAATTCCCGGCTGGTTCAGTTAGTGGTTCCTGGAGCTCAGAAACCCTGAGATAGAATCCTGAACCCCACACTGGATGGTTGTTTTATTAAATACTTTTTATTTATTAATCATCTGTTGAAGAAAATATTAATTTGTTTTGAAAAATCATTTTATAGCATTTGTGAAAATACCCATTGAAATAGCAATTCTCCCAATGTATTTCATAGAATCCCTACAGTGCTGAAGGAGGTTATTCGGCCCATCGAGTCTGCACCGACAACAATCACACCTATGCTCTATTCCCACATGTGTAACCTGCTAATCCCTCTTAACCTACTCATCCCAGGACACTAAGGGGCAATTTAGCATGGCCAATGCACCTAACTGGCATTTCTTTGGACGATAGGAGGAAACTGGAGCATCTGGAGAAAACCCACACAGACATGGGGAGAACGGGCAGACTCCACACGGGCAGTGACCCAAGTTGGGAATCGAACCCAGGTCCCTGGAGCTGTGAGGCAGCAGTGCAAACCACTGTGCTGCCTTCATTGCTGATGAGAATTTTAATTTACTGACTTGGGAATTAATTCTCGGGAATAGTCATTCTGAAAATGACCATTAAAATGTGTTTAATTTACCGCATAATTGCAGATTTCAGTTTGCATTTCAAAATTGAATTGAGAATGTCTGGGAGCAAATGGTAAAATGAGGTTTGAAACACCAGCTGCAATTATTTTCTGTGACTGATGATACCTTTGTGCCTGTGCAGGAGGTAATTCCCCTGCTGTTGTGGCACAAATAAAATGGAGCCTTTCCTCGGAACAGGCCCATGTTAATGGTCACCGTGGTGTTTCATTGGTGAGCAGAGCACATGTGCCCATTGTGGTAACAACAGAGTCAGTGGGGCTGCACGTCCCTGACTTGGAAGGAAAATAATTGACTCCTTGATTGTACTCTCAATCTGCACATGGTCTGGAGGACTGAATCCAGCTGGAGGGAGAGGGAGCTGGGCTCAGAGTGGAGATGGGGCAATGAGTTTGATTTCAGCTCAGGGACAAGAGAGAGTGTGTGGGATGGGGATCACAGCTCAAGATAAATGAAATAGAGAAATGTTTCGTGGAAACTGAAATTGTTCTGAATTAGTTTTTTAAAATTCTTTTTGCGGGGAACTTGATGAGGAAGATTCACAGACAGGAAACTCAAACTAAACTTCAGATCAAAGTCTGACAGAGCCATTCGATTCATCATGACCTAAATATGATTGCTTTTGACAGTGGAGGGAGAAGTCATTCCCTGTTTTGTCAATGGGAGAACATTTCAAAATTCAACCTGGAGAGACACAAGGACTCTGGCACCATGGAGAAACAGTGGAAATGGGAGGATTGTGGGAAGGGATTCAATTACCCATCTGCACTGAAAACTCATCAATGCAGTC
Source organism: Mustelus asterias (assembly GCF_964213995.1). Classification (NCBI taxonomy): domain Eukaryota; kingdom Metazoa; phylum Chordata; class Chondrichthyes; order Carcharhiniformes; family Triakidae; genus Mustelus; species Mustelus asterias. Next base: position 59,915 of record NW_027590159.1, read on the forward strand.
ACACTGGGGTAGAGGCTGTTCAGTTGTGCTGACTGTGGGAAGGGATTCACTCAGTCATCTGCTCTGCAGAAACAGCAAGTTCACACTGGAGAGAGACCATTCACCTGCTCTGAGTTTGGGAAAGGATTCACTGAGTCATCATCTGTGGAGAAACCAGAGAGTTCATCTTGGTGAGAGGCCATTTACTGGCACTCAGTGTGGGAGCAAAAGAATGATTCAACCCCTGTTGAGACATTATGGCAATCACTCAGATTAGACACATTATCTGCTCCAACTCTGGGTGTTAACTAAATTATTTGAGATTAAATATATACAAATGGAGGGCATTGATTGGACGAGTGCAAATAAAGAGACACTGTCACAGAGTGGAGTTGGGAGGTATGTACTTGTAATGTTTTACTCTGCAAATAAATCTATTCCAAATAAAGGTTAGCTTCAGTTTCTTCCTTCACCATAATGCTGTCATAATTGCCCCCCCCCGAATTGCCCCCCCCCGAATTGCCCCCCCCCGAATTGCCCTCCCCCGAATTGCCCCCCCCGAATGCCCCCCCCCCGAATGGCCCCCCCCCCCCCGAATGGCCCCCCCCCCCCGAATGGCCCCCCCCCCCCGAATTGCCCGCCCCCGAATTGCCCGCCCCCGAATTGCCCCCCCCGAATTGCCCCCCCCCGAATTGCCCGCCCCCGAATTGCCCCCCCCCGAATTGCCCCCCCCCCGAATGGCCCCCCCCGAATGGCCCCCCCCCCGAATGGCCCCCCCCCCCCGAATGGCCCCCCCCCCCCGAATTGCCCGCCCCCGAATTGCCCGCCCCCGAATTGCCCCCCCCCCGAATTGCCCCCCCCCGAATTGCCCGCCCCCGAATTGCCCGCCCCCGAATTGCCCGCCCCCGAATTGCCCGCCCCCGAATTGCCCGCCCCCCGAATTGCCCCCCCAATCCCACTCTAATCACCCCCCCACTCACTCTCTCTCAGGAACTCACCGCCAAAGCCCTCTGAGCCACTCCCAATCCTTCTCAACCCGCTGCCCTCAATCTCCACTAATTCCCCCCCAAACCTCCTCTTTCCCCCACCTGATTCCCTGTCCCTCTGCACGATCTGCTTTAATCCGACTCTGTAAGCACCCCCTCCCCCCGCTCAATCTCTCTGACACCCACTGCCAATCTGACTCTCAGCCCCCTGAATCCTCCAAGTTCCTGTCCCAAATCCTCAGCCCCCCCCCCAAAGGCTCCCTTTGCCCCCCCTGCCAAAATCAAGCCACCCAATCCTTCCGCAGTCCTCCCCACCCCTGAATCCCTCTGAGTCACCCCCCCACTCCGAATCGCTCGACACCCCCCCAATTCTAACCCTGATGCAAGGCCCCACCCTAAATCCCTCTCTGAATTTCCCCCCTCCCAAATCCCTATAAATCCACCCCGCCCTCAATCCCTTTCCCTCCACCCCGACTCGCCCCCCCGCTAACTCCCTCTGACTCCCTACCCCATCCAGACCCTCCCCAGATTCTAAGCCCCTGAGATTCCTCTGGAATCCCCCCTGAATGTCTCCTGAGATCGCACCCACCCTCGCCACATTCCTCTGCCCCCGAATCCTGCTCCCTCTCCAATCCCACCCCTTCAATCTGTCTGAGCACCAAACCATGTCTTTTAATCCCCGTAAACCCCCCAATCCCTCCTGTATCCCTCAGAACCCCAGAAATCCCCCTCTGAGCCCCCTCTTCCCAAATCCCCCTCAATTCCCCCCCGATTCCCTCCCTCTCAGCCCCGCTAAATCCCAAAGTCCCCATGAGACCCTTAAATCCCCCTGAATCCCTCTAATTCCCGACCACAATCCCTGAGTCTACCCCTACATCCCTCTCCACTCTCCCCCTTTAATCCCCCTCAATCCCCCCCCACTCCAGCCAAATCTGTCGTCCCTCCTCACAATCCCTCTAAATCTCCCGATCCTTCCCTCTGAGCCCCGTATCCCTCTAAGTTCCCCTCTTTCCCCCCCCGCCCCTCTCAACCTGGCAAATTCCCACTCCCTCCCTGTGAACAGCCTCTGGACTGACAGATACCCCCCTTTCTAATTAGTACCCCCCCCCCCCCCCTCCGCGCGTCCATCCCCGTCCACCACCCCCCTGTAAACAGCTCCTGGTGGAGTTGGATGTGGAAACTCTGCCCATTTTAAACATTAACGTTCAAATGACTAATTCCCTTGACACTGAGCAGCCTGTGTTATAACATCCCCCACCCCCATCCTGTACAACAGACCCCCTGTCTGATTCCCCCTCCCCCCTCCTCCATTGCCCCCTTTCTCTGATAACCCCTGACTCTGGTCAGCCTGTGTTATAATATTCCCCCCTCTTGTACAACAGCCTCCCCCACCGGCCCCTTCCCTCTCTGTCTAATAGCCCCTGGCTCTGAACAAACCCCTGTATTACACACTCCCCCCTTTCAGCAGTGCTGAATCCCTCTGAATTGCCCCCGATTCCCTCCCTCTGCGTTCCTGGGCCTTTGCTGCTTGTGAACAGCAAACCTGTGATCTGGCCCGTCCCCCACGAGAGAGCAGAGAGAGAGAGAGATATAAGAGACAGAGAAGCAGAGATAGAGAGATGGAGATAGAGAGAATGCTGCTGTAATTCAGACAGAATGATTCACAGAGAGGGGGAAGCAGAGATCAGAGAGATGGAGATGGGGAGGATGCGACTGTAATTCAGACTGATTCACAGAGAAGGAAGCAGAGATCAGAGAGAGGGGGAAGCAGATAGAGAGAGGGAAGCGATAGAGAGAGAGATAAGAGACAAATAAAAGCAGAGTTAAAGTTAAAATTTTATTTGTTAATCACAAGTAGGCTTACATTAACACTGCAATGAAGTTATTGTGAAAAGATATAGAGATGGGGAGAGAGAGAGAATGCTGCTGTACTTCAGACAGAATGAGTCACAGAGAGGGAGCAGAGATAGACAGAGGGGGGAGCAGAGATAGAGAGAGAGACGGAGAGGAGGCTGCTGTGATTGAGATAAAATGATCCAGAGAGAGAGAGAGATGTCCAGAGAGGCTGAGATACAAAGTGAGATGTGGAGATAAGTAGAAAGTGGGGCTTTGGCAAGACAGAGTGACAATGTTTCAGAGAGAGTGAAAGACAGAGAGGAGAGAAAAAGGGAAAGATGCTGCCATTGTGAGAGGCTGAGGTATAAAGGATGGGGAGAGACAGGGATTGGAAAGATGTGGAGAAACAGTTCTGAGGATGGGGGAGTTGCACAGACAGAGCTTCAGGGAGAGGGATTGAAATCTGTGGGATTACATTGGAGCAGGGATCACTGGGAATACCCCCTCCCCCTGACACACAGACCACTAACCCTCCGTGTAAAAGCCCCACCAGTCGATCTGTGAATAAAAATGAACGACAAAGACACGGGGACTTTTATTAATATTTTTCTCTCTGGTTATAGCTCTTGTCCGAGGATTCCTCACGGCAAAACTATTCGCTCTCTGCATCGCCAAAGTTTCCAAAGGAATTCTCCTTGGAAGAGAGAAAGAGAAAATAAAGTGAAATTTGATTAAACACAAAACAAAAGCTGATTAAAAACAATAAAAGGCACAGCAAGATCCCAGGACTTGCTGAAATTCACAATCTCACTGGGGGGGGGCGGTGGGGGAAACATTCATTTTCACCTCCTCATTATTAAACCCTGACAAAATGGGAACACGTTTCAAATGCAATGAACTGCCTCCTGACTGTCCCGATATTGAATTTATTAAACACGTCAAAGCATTCTGGGGGCTTTACATAGAACATAGAACATAGAACATAGAACATTACAGCGCAGAACAGGCCCTTCGGCCCACGATGTTGCACCGACCAGTTACTAAAAAAAAAACACTGTGACCCTCCAACCTAAACCAATTTCTTTTCGTCCATGAATCTATCTACGGCTCTCTTAAACGCCCCCAAACTAGGCGCATTTACAACTGATGCTGGCAGGGCATTCCAATCCCTCACCACTCTCTGGGTAAAGAACCTACCCCTGATATCGGTCCTATAACTACCCCCCCTCAATTTAAAGCCATGCCCCCTCGTGCTGGATTTCTCCATCAGAGGAAAAAGGCTATCACTATCCACCCTATCTAAACCTCTAATCATCTTATATGTTTCAATAAGATCCCCTCTTAGCCGCCGCCTTTCCAGCGAAAACAATCCCAAATCCCTCAGCCTCTCCTCATAGGATCTCCCCTCCATACCAGGCAACATCCTGGTAAACCTCCTCTGCACCCTCTCCAAAGCCTCCATATCCTTCCTGTAATGTGGGGACCAGAACTGCACACAGTACTCCAAGTGCGGCCGCACCAGAGTTGTGTACAGTTGCAACATAACGCTACGATTCCTAAATTCAATCCCCCTACCAATAAACGCCAAGACACCATATGCCTTCTTAACAACCTTATCTACTTGATTCCCAACTTTCAGGGACTTTCCCAACTTTACTCCAGAGACAGGCCAGTGAATAAACACAGGAGGCCCCAATGAAGTTCCCACTTCTATCAGTCACCTCTCCCCCCCCCCCCCTCTGTTTCTCCCTCTCCGTCTCCTACACACTTCCCCCAGATATCTATCTGTCCAATACCCCGTCTCTGGATAACCTGTCCTGATCTCTGCTCTGTTTCTCTACCTCGAGGTGAATCTGGATTGAAATGCTCTCTCTAAGTTTCTGTCTGACCGTTTAAAATAAAACTCAATCAAAAGGGAAATGAGAGGGGGGTGGGGGCAGGAAAATCCACAATCCCACCCTGAAGCGGCTGCTTCACATTTTATTGAACCATTGAATTCAGCCACTTAAAGGGGAATTAAGCGAATGCAAAAGTGCTGCTGAGATTTAGGCCATGAAGTGCGGTCTAGTCACAGAGGCTGCATTATTCCTCAGGTAGAAAGAACAAACCCCCCTCTCTCCCACCCCCCAGTTAAACAGAACAATCTTCTCCATCCACACCCACAAATCCCAGCGCCCTGTCTAAAAACACAAGCAGGACTCTGGGATTGAGAACAAGCCTTTCCCCCAGGCTCAGAAATTTGAATTTCAGCTCCCTCTCCCTCCCGAGTGCTTCACAGTGAGAGGGAGAGAGAGAGACTGGGAATGCTGCAATCAGGATCCACAGGGAGTCCCACACTGCAGGAGGACACCTCTCCACCCCCAGAGCCTCTGTCTCTATCCCCCTACCCCCCTCCACTGAGCCCCCGACACTCCCCACCCATTCTCTGTTCCTCTCTCTCTACCCCACCCTCCTTCCTCTCCATCTTTTCATGTTTAAAGTGTGGGGTGCTGTCACAGTGCAGGGAATATGGGGTGGGGAGGAGGGCACAGCAAGATCCCACACACAGTCTGAGCAGGGCCAGATACAAAGTGATATTTTAAGTGAGGATTGGGCTAAAGTGAGTGGGCAATGATGGAACCACACTTCTCCCTCTCTCTCCCCCCCCCCCATCTCTCCCCCACCCCAAATAAAAATAATGACGAGTCACTCCAGGATTGGGGCTGTTTGTACATTCGATATGAACAGGGAACCTTCCACTCCGAGCACAGTCACACCTCTCTCTCCCATTCCCTCTGTCTCTCGCTGTTTCTTTCTCTCTGCCCATTTCTCTGCCTCTATCTCTGAACCTGTCCAGCCCCCTCTGTGTCTCTTTTTCTTTCCCCCCAGATCTATATATATATCCAATACCCCATCTCTGCCCCGGTCTCTCCTACTCTGGATAATCTGTCCTGATCTCTGCTCTGTTTCTCCATCTGGGGATGAATGGGGATTAAAATGCTCTCTCTGATAAGTTTCTGTCTGACCGTTTCAAATAATGACGTGTTGTGGGCCACGTTTGCTATTTCTCAGTGATTTCCATGGGGAAATGGGGAGGGAAGCTCCTTCTGCAAAGCTACATCTCTCTCTCACTGCAATGTGGTAGCAGCCACATTCCAATATCTTTACAACACATCAAATATGAGGAAAATATATTTTCAAACACAACAGCACAGATTCAGCCTCAGTTACACAGTCGCTGTTTATAAATCCCACCTTCTGGGAGGCTGTGAGTGAGGGTCTTTATCTCAGAGTAAAGTATAAAGTAAAGTTTATTTCTTAGTCACAAGTAAGGCTTACATTAACACTGCAATGAAGTTACTGTGAAATTCTCCTAGTCGCCACACTCTGGCGCCTGTTAATGCGCCAGAGTGGGTTAATGCACCTAACCAGAGACTGGGGAGCTGGCTGGGCTGTGAGTGCACAGCGGAGGCTCCCCCATCCCCACCCGCTAACCCACTCCCCTCCAATCTCTCTCCTCTCCCTGCCCCTCTGCCTTTGCTCTCTCTCTCTCTCTGTTACCATCCCTTTCTCTCTCTCTCTGTTACCATCCCTTTCTCTCTCTCTCCCTCCCTGATAACTCTCAATCACGGGAGAAAGATTGAAGAGAAAGAGATATAGCAGGAAAACCCACAATCACATCCCAAATCCAATGAAAGGGTTGACCAGGATGTTGCCTGCTATGGAGGGTATTGGCTGTGAGGATTGATTGAATAAACTGGGATTGTTCTCCCTGGAAAGACGGAGGCTGAGGGACGACCAGCTGGAAGTTTATAAAATTATGAGGGGTGTGGCGAGGATGAACAGTTGGGAGCTTTTTCCCAGGACAGAAATGATAATTACAAGGGGAACAAGTTCAAGATAAGGGGGGAAGGTTGAGTGGAGATGTGCGGGGAAGGTTTTTACACAGAGGGTGGTGGGGACCTGGAATGCGCTGCCAAGTGAGGTGGTTGAGGCAGATACATTAGTGACATTTAAGATTTATCTGGATAGACACATGAACAAACGGGGTATAGAGGGTTACAGGCCATTGGTCTCGATAGGGAAACATGATCGGCGCAGGCTTGGAGGGCCAAAGGACCTGTTCCTGTGCTGTGCTGTTCTTTGTATTAAAGTGGCTGCTGCAGGTTTTATTCGACCGTCGAGTCCCATCGATTTAAACACAGGCACTGTTTGGAAAAGGAGCAAAATGCAAAAGCCTTCCTGAGGTTAGGCCTGGGATTGAGGCCTGGTCACAGAGGCTGCATTATACATTCTGGACAAAGAACAGGTTCCCCAGGCCCCGGCCAGTTCACCAGAACAATCCCCTCCAGCCCCGAAACCTCCCGGACAGGGCCTGGGAGGAGGGAGGGGGGGAAAAGGGAACCAGTGCTGCCCCCACCCCCTGTCCCCTTCCACCCTCCCCTCACACCGCACGTAGCCCCCATTACAGAATCATAGAATCCGACAGTACAGAAGGAGGCCATTCGGCCCATCAGGTCTACACCAACCACATTCACATCCAGGCCCCATCCTCATTACTCCATGTGACTTTCTCTCTCTCTCTGTCTCTCCCGATCTCTCTCTCCCTGTCCAATATTGTTATGAAGTTGCATATATAAGGTTAAAAATGTGGTGTTTGACAAATGTAAATATTGAAAAGAAATGCTGAGAAAACCAAAACAAACCATCCAGCGTTGTGTCTTTAGAAAGCCTGTGTCTTTGTGCTGGGGATTTTAAACTGCAGAAAGCAGGCTGCAGAAGACAACTTTACAACATTTGTGTCCAAAGCAGCAGCCAGAGTCCCAGCAGAGCAAAACAGGCTTTGAATTGGGTCAATGATTTTAAAACAAGCTCTCAAACACACACAACCAATTGCATTCAAATTTGGGCGTTGGTGACAGCCTCAAGCCACTCAAATTGCAGGAATACTGTGAGGAAATTCTGGGTATTTAAACCCGGGACAGGGGGAAATAACGGGGAGGGAGCGACCTTACTGCCTCTTTAGATTGAAGGAGGGAGAGTCTGATACTGAATCCTGCAGTAATATATACAGCTTCATCACATCACCATCTAAATAGAAGCAGAAACCAACTCAGAAAGTATTCCAGACCCAAGCAGCAGAAGAAAGTTCACACTTCCAACAGACGCCTGGTATTATATTATTTGAGAGTGACTCTATTCTGTAATGATTTATTTCATTATTCCTGAGTGAGTCTTGTCATTGGAACAGCATTCTACTGGGGAGTTTATTCAGTTTGTTCATTGTTTTAATAAGGTTGTCACCCAGTCTAAATTAAAGACCTGTTAGTTGTTCCTGATACAGAGAGTGTCAGATCTTGCTTTAATTTACCAATTCCTCCCGCAGCACAAAGCTGTGCAGGTTGGGTGGATTGGCCGTGTTAAATTGACCCCAGTGTCAGAGGGATTAAAGTGTGGGGTCATGGGAATAGGGCCTGGGTGGGATTGTGGTCGGTACAGACTAGATGGGCCGAATGACCTCCTTCTGCACATCTGTCTAAAACCAATAGCTTCCTCCTGTCTCACACACACTTACTTAAGATTACGAGGCGAGGTGTATCCCTTTGGGGGGGTTACAAAATAGCGCAGAGGGAAACATCACCTCAGAGTGGTAACAATATTTATAATCCCACAATCACACACCCACCCTCCCTTAGTCAATGAATGAATGATTCAAATGACAATGAAGGTAATTCTGCACAGCAAGATTCCACTGCCAGTCCCACGATGGAGGAGGGCAGCCCCAGACTCTGTGTCTCTTTCCCCCTGCCCTTCCTGAGACCCTCTCACACCCCCCCCCCCCACACCCTCTCTGTTTAGCTCTCCCTCCATTTCTCTATCTCTCTCTCTGCCTCCTCCGCCTCCCCAACCCTTCTCCTTCCCCTCAATCTTTCCTGTTTAATCTCCCCATCCACAGTGCAAGGAATAGGGAGCCAGACCCACCTGTGTGCACAGCAAGATCCCACACACACAACCTGGTGAGGGCCAGATTAAATAAATGTGGGTGAGGACTGCAGGAGAGTGTGTGGGAAATGGGATCCACTCCTCTCTCTTTCCCCAAATTAAATTAACAACAATTCACATTAGTGTTTTCTTAAACATTTTATTGAAAGATGAAATATAGACAGGAATGTCTGGGGGGAGAGAGAGAGGGGAGGGGTGCTGGGATTGGTAAGAACGCTGGAGAGACAGAGACAGGGAAATTCTATACCCACCCCCACCCCCCATCCAAATAGAAATTCCTGGGAAAAGAGAGAGAGAAAAGAATCTGGAGTCACACAGCACAGAAACAGGCCCTTCGGCCCACCAGCTCCATGTTGGCCATCAAATCCCAATCTATCCTCCTCCCATTCCCCAGCACTTGCTCCAGAGCCTACGGTGCCTCGGCGATTAAAGTGCTTGAATTTACCCGACCCCTTTTCAAGCTTTTTCCTTGAACCCACTTTGCGGTCTCTGGGCCAGATTTTGTTTGAAAATAAAAAGTGCGGTCGCTGTTGCAGTGCAGGCAAAGGCCACAGGCCCAGTGTGTGCACAGCAAGATCCCACAGCAGCAGCAGCAATGTGAACCTGAATCAGATGGGACACAGTCCTCCCCCCACTCCTCCCCCACTCTCTCGCCTGCTGTGACCCCCCCTTCCCCACTCACTACCCTGTGTGTGTGTGTGTGTGCGTGTCTGCATCATCCCAAATCTCCAGAAAGGCTGGAACTCCCTCTTAAAAGTAACCCTTTTTAAAACTAAAATCCCTGTGGTGCACAGCAAGATCCCACAAAGTGCAGTCAGCTGTGTCGAGCGTTTTTTAAATTTGGGAATTGTTTATACAGAGTGAGGGAGCCAGAGAGGGGCTGAGACAGTGAAATCCCTCTCTCAGGACCCTCAGAATTAAACTGGAGACCCTGTCCCTCACTGAAACCCCCCCTCCCTCTAACAGCCTGTGTCTCTCCCCCTGCATCTAACCCACAACTCCAGCTGTTTCCATCCCTCCCTCTTCCTCTCTCTCCCTGCCTCTCTGTCTCCACCTGTTTCTGCTCGAGAAGAGACAGGGAGAGAGAGAACAGGGAGAGAGAGAGACGGGGAGAGACAGAGATAAAGTGAGAGAGACAGATATTTGATAATTAATTGTGTATGGTCGCATTATTGAGTGTGGTTTAATTTGGTGATTTTTTTATACAGAGAGGCAGAGAGAGAGGTGAAGACAGTGACATTCTCTCCCTGGCACCCTCGCAAGTTCAAAGACACAAAAGCTGCAGACACTCTCACACACAAACTGGGTTTGGTAAGTTTCCCAATCTCTGCAGCTTCCCATGTGGCCCAGGGTTTGAATTGAAATTTAAAAGCAGCTTGGAGAGACTGCAGGATTTTTGAGTTGAATTTCTCCCCCCCTCACCTTGTAAATATAAAATAGAAATTCCTGGATTAAAATATTCCCTTGGACAGAGCAGAGGGAATGTGTGAGTGGTGTGTGTGTGTGTCTGAGACCTAGGCTGGATTTGGGAATATCTGCCTGCTGAAGAGGGTCAGTGAAACCATCCTGGCTGAATATCTCATCACTAAAGAGTCACAGAGAGAGATATCTGATCAATAAATGTGTTACTGAACCCACTCTGGATGCTCCCTCTATCTCTGTCTTTCTCACTAACTTAATTGCAGTGTTAATGTAAGCCTTGTGACACTAATAAATAAACTTTAAATCTTTCAACTTTAAAAACTCTCTCTTTCTGTCTCTCTCAGTAACTGCAGCGTTAATGTGAGCCTTACTTGTGACAGGAATAAACAAACTTTAAACATCCTCTCTGTCTCTTTATCTCTCTGTCTCTTTCTGTCTCTTTATCTATGTCTCTGTCTGTGTGTCTCTGCCTCTCTCTGTCTCTCTCAGTAACTTCATTGCAGTGTTAATGTAAGCTTTACTTGTGACACTAATATATAAACTTCAAAACTTTCAACTTTAAAAACTCTGTCTGTGTGTCTCTGTCTCAATTCAGACACTAGTTCAGTGCCAGGTTGAGAGGGGGTCAGTATTGAGCAGAATGGGAGGCAGTTTGATACAAAGTTTGCAGAAACTGCAGCGAGTGTTTGTAAACATGTTGGGGTTGTGGAAAGGTCAGTGTGTAACAAGCTGAGGGAAGGTGTTTCCAGTTCACATGTGGCTACTTTTTGGCAATGGGAGTTACCTTTGCATCTACAGGGAGCTCTGAAGCCTCATGGCTTTCTGCCTGCCTCTGTTTGAACAGTTTAATATGTTTCAGCACTGAGACCTCTGGCCCTTGTTGGGAATATCAGTCTCCCAGAATACCAGTATACCTGACTGCCCACCTCCCCCCCGCCGCCCCCAGCCCCCAACCCTGTGTGTGTGTTGTCCCAAGTCTGAGACTTCCCCACAGTCCCCTGAAAGGTTTAAACTGCCTCTGAGAAAACACCCTTTTTAAAACAAAATCCCCAGCAAGATCCCACAAGGTGCAGTCAGCTGTGTTGAGTGTTTTGTAATTTGGGAAAAGTTTATACAGAGAGAGAGAGAGAGAGTGAGGCAGAGAGGGGCTGAGACAGTGAAATCAAACCCCCCGGGACACCCAGAATGAAAATTACACAGCACAAAATCCCAGGATTGCCCCTTTCCAGGTTTTACTGAGAGATTGTCCAACTAAATATTAATTCCTGGGAAAAAGAGGGAGAGAGAGAGAATAAAGAGAGGTAGGTAGAGGAAGGAAATGGAGAGAAAAGCAGAGAGAAATAGACAGAATGGGGGAAAAGCTGTGGAGAGGATGAAATGAAAATCTGAACATTTGTAAACTAAATTGTAAAGGCCTCTGTGAATTTTATTGTGTAAAATGTGTAAATTAAATAGCACAAGAGCCCAGGATTCCCCCTTCTCAGTTACACAATCTCTCAGTAAAATCTAAATATTAATTCTTGGGGAAAAGAGAGAGAAAATAATTAAAGTACCAGAAAATATTTAAATTAAATAGCACAAGAGCCCAGGATTCCCCTTCTCAGATTTTACTGAGAGATTGTCTAACGAGATATGAATTCTTGGGGAAAAGAGAGAGAAAATTAATTAAATACAAGAAACCATTTCAATTAAATCTCACCGAAACGCAGGATTCCCCCTTCTCAGTTACACAATCTCTCAGAAACATCAGAATGGCATGAACAGAGAGAGAGAAATCTACAAACAGAATCTCCTAAAAGTGAATTCAAATATCCACAACCCCCCCGTCCATCCCTGTCTCCCTCTCAGACTCCAGGAGCTGCTCATCTCCCTCTTTCAGTTTGGGAAGGGGCTGCTGATTCCTTCGGGACACTTTTTAAAATCGCCCTCCCGGGATTGATTTCAACATCTCCCTCCATCTCCCTTTCACTTTCTCCCTCTCTTTTCTCCCTCTGCTCCTGTCTCTCTTACTCAGTGTAAAGATGGATGTTCCTGTCTAGATCCTTGTCCCTGTCCCCTCTCTTTCTCACTCGTTGTCTCTGCCCATAGCTGTTTCTTTCCCTCTCTCTCATGTACTCTGCATTGAAATGAGCGAAGCCATATTCCTGTCTCCCTGTTTACAATAACACAGTTTTTGTTGATTAAAGGTTTAAAGAGACACAAAGGAAGATGGAGCCAGAGAGAGAGAGAGACATTCTGGAGAGTGACGGACAGATATGGAAGAATGCTCGAGAGGGAGAGAGAGAGACATTCTGGAGAGTGATAGACAGATATGGAAGAATGCTCGAGAGAGAGAGAGAGAGAGACATTCTGGAGAGTGGTAGACAGATATGGAAGAATGCTCGAGAGAGAGAGAGAGAGAGACATTCTGGTGAGTGATGGACAGATATGGAAGAATGCTCGAGAGGGAGAGATGAATGGAAAGAAACAGGAAGGGAGAGAAAGCTGAAGATAGGGGAAAAATACTGGAGAGAGAGACAGAGAGAAAAGCAGAGAGAAATAGAATGGGGAAGAAAGCTGTAGAGGGGAAGATAAATGTAAAGGCTGAACTTCAGAAAATTGAATTGTAATGTCCTCTGTGAATCTTATTTAACATTCGGGTAAATCACTCTCTCCCACCCCTGTTATTTTGGATTTGCATCAAACTTTTAGACAGTTTCATATTACAGATATTTAATTTACTCTTTGCCACCCAGCAAAGGGTTAACCTGTTTGTGACTAATTGCAAAGCCGGGATATTTTAACCCCAGGGTTTCAAACTCCAGCCCCCCCCCCCCCCCCCCACACCCCACAATCGAACCAGAACTGGTTCGTCCAAGAAAGCGAGATTAAAATTAAACCTGGATCAGGATAATAAAGAGACAACAACTCACTTGCAGCCTATAGAACAGGCCTCAGTCCATCCATCCTCCTCTGGAGAAAAGCCCCTTGTCCAAGGATTCCGAGTCACATTGCAGTCTTCAAAATTCAAATCCCTGGGGAACAGAGAAAATAATTAATTAAAATACAAGAAAATGTTTAAATTAAGTAGCACAAGAGCCCAGGATTCCTCCTTCTAAGATTTCACTGAGAGATTGTCTAACTAAATGTTAATTCCTTGGGAAGAGATCGAATATAATTAATTTAAATACAAGAAAATGTTTAAATTTAATACACAAGAGCCCAGGATTCCCCTTTCTCAGTTACACATTCTCTCAGTAAAATCTAAATATTAATTCTTGGGTAAAAGAGAGAGAAATATATTAAAATACCAGAAAATATTTAAATTAAATAGCACAAGAGCCCAGGATTCCCCTTTCTCAGTTACACATTCTCTCAATAAAATCTAAATATTAATTCTTGGGTAAAAGAGAGAGAAATATATTAAAATACCAGAAAATGTTTAAATTAAATAGCACAAGAGCCCCAGGATTCCCCCTTCTCAGATTTTACTGAGAGATTGTCCAACAAAATATTATTTCCTGGGAAAAAGAGGGAGAGAGAGAGGGAATAAAAAAATGAGACAGATAGAGGAAGGAAAGGGATGGAGAGAGAGAAAGCAGAGAGGAAATAGACAGAATGGGGGAAAAGCTGCAGAGAGGACGAAATGAAATTCTGAACTTCTGAAAACTGAATTGTAAAGGCCTCTGTGAATTTTATTCAACAATTAGGAACAGCGGTCTGTCTCCCATCCCTGTTACCTTGGATTTAAAACAAATTGAGACAGTTTCATATTACAGACATTTAATTTACTCTTTGCCACCCACCTTAGGGTTAATGTGTTGGTAACTAATTGCAAAGCCGGGATATTTTAACCCCAGGGTTTCAAACTCCAGGCCCCCTCACACCCCACAATCGAACCAGGACTGGTTCATCCGAGGAAGCGAGATTAAAATTAAACCTGGATCAGGGTAATAAAGAGACGACAACTCACATGCGGCCTATAGAACAGGCCTCAGTCCATCCATCCTCCTCTGGAGAAAAGCCCCTTGTCCAAGGATTCCGAGTCATGTTGCAGTCTTCAAAATTCAAATTCCTGGGGAGAAGAGAAAATAATTAATTAAAGTACAAGAAAATGTTTAAATTAAATAGCACAAGAGCCCAGGATTCCCCCTTCTAAGATTTCACTGAGAGATTGTTTAACTAAATATGAATTCCTTGGGAAGAGATAGAATATAATTAATTTAAATACAAGAAAATGTTTAAATTAAATAGCACAAGAGCCCAGGATTCTCCTTTCTCAGTTACACAATCTCTCAGTAAAATCTAAATATTAATTCTTGGGTAAAAGAGAGAGAAATACATTAAAATTCCAGAAACTGTTTAAATTAAATAGCACAAGAGCCCAGGATTCCCCTTTCTCAGATTTTACTGAGAGATTGTCCAAAAAAATATGACTTCCTGGGAAAAAGAGGGAGAGAGAGGGAATAAAAAAGAGACAGATAGAGGAAGGACAGGGAGAGAAAGAGAGAGAGAAATAGACAGAATGGGGGAAAAGCTGCAGAGAGGACACAATGAAAGTCTGAACATCTGAAAACTGAAGTATAAAGGCCTCTATGAATTTTATTCAACAATTAGGAACAGCGCTCCGTCTCCCATCCCTGTTATCTTGGATTTACAACTAACTTTTAGGCAGTTTCATATTACAGATGTTTAATTTACTCTTTGCCACCCAGCAAAGGGTTAACCTGTTTGTGACTAATTGCAAAGCCGGGATATTTTAACCCCAGGGTTTCAAACTCCAGCCCCCCTCACACCCCACAATCGAACCAGGACTGGTTCATCTGAGGAAGCGAGATTAAAATTAAACCTGGATCAGGGTAATAAAGAGACGACAACTCACTTGCGGCCTATAGAACAGGCCTCAGTCCATCCATCCTCCTCTGGAGAAAAGCCCCTTGTCCAAGGGTTCTGAGTCACATTGCAGTCTTCAAAATTCAAATTCCTGGGGAGAAGACAAAATAATAAATTAAAGTACAAGAATTCTTTAAATTAAATAGCACAAGAGGCCAGGATTCCCCCTTCTCAGTTACACAATCTCTCAGTAAAATCTAAATATTAATTCTTGGGGAAAGAGAGAGAAAATAATTAAAATACAATATTTAAATTAAATAGCAAAACCCCAGGATCTCCCCTCAGTGACACAATCTCTCAGTAATACCCAAACACAACAAGTCAGTTGTAAAGCAGAGACTAAAGAGATTGAGACAGTTCCCTCCCTGTGTGTTTCTCTCTCTCTCTCTATTCCACTCTCATTCAGATCTCGCTCCCTCTGATATGAAACAATAAATCTGGATCAGGTTAATAAACAGACACAACTCACTCGGGATGAAGCCTGAGCAACAGGCCTCAGTCAGCCCTCCCTCTGGAAGAAGCTCCTCTCCCTCGTCCTGGTCACAAACATTCCCGTCCTTTGGATCCTCGACACATGCCCAGTTTTCAAAATTCCTCAGGAGAAAAAGAGATAAAAATTGGTTAAAGAGAGAAAAAGAGACAAGGCCATTTTAACAATAAGACACACAACATATCACAGCGAGGAGTCCAGCATTTCCATTCAAGTCCATTCAGCATCATGTCCACACAAGCAAAGCACAGGTCAAAAAGCAGATTGACACACACACTGACACACACACACACTGAATCAGAGTGGGAATGTTTTCAGTGCAGGGGGATTATTGGTGTGGAGACTGAAGGCTCTCAGATTCACATTTATCCTGAGTGTGCTGGATGCAAACCCCACCCTGAGTCTCTGACATGTTTACAATGTCTGTCTCTCTATTGAGATGCTAATTCACCCCCCCCTCCCCCTCTCACCCCAGAGGAGTTTGTGGCAATGTCAGACTGACTCTTGATATGTTAATGCAGGCCGGCAATGGATTCTGCAAGCTCCTGCCTTTAGTTTCTTTAGTTTAGTTTCAAACTTTATTTCTTTTCCCCTGTAGGTTGTGTTCGTCCATTTCAATCACCCCTGACTCTCCACCCCCCACAGCAGCCCTGAAACTCCTTGCAGCCGCTCCCCACAACCCAGCGAGTGGAGGGGGA
This sequence comes from Mustelus asterias, assembly GCF_964213995.1. Classification (NCBI taxonomy): domain Eukaryota; kingdom Metazoa; phylum Chordata; class Chondrichthyes; order Carcharhiniformes; family Triakidae; genus Mustelus; species Mustelus asterias. Next base: position 76,180 of record NW_027590159.1, read on the forward strand.
ATGGGTATGTGTGAGTGAGTGGATTGGGGGGATTGTGTCAGTGTGTGTCTGTCTATCCCCCCCTCTCTGCTCACACTTCCTGCCCAGCCTGCTGAAGACAGGGAAAGAATGGGAGTTGAACAAAGCCTCCTCTCTGCCTCCATTTTCAAAGGATTTGCCCCTTTCTCACACCAGTTTTGTCCATTGAGCTGTCCCTATCAATTGGAAAAAAGTTTTATTTATCTCGCTGTGAGATATGAAGTCACTAATTACTAAATACAGGCAAAAACATCCCATTATGAGACAGGGAGCTTCAATGGGATTTTAAACTGAAATCCTCGGATGTCAATTCCTTAGGTTAAAAGTTTCTAATTCATTAATTTGGATTAAATTAAAACCGGCCAGTATATTCTCACCAGCTGCTTTCTGTTAACTCTCCCCCTTATCACCGGTGGTTAGCACTGCTGCCTCACAGCGCCAGGGACCCGGGTTCGATTCCCAGCTCGGGTCACTGTCTGTGCGGAGTTTGCACGTTCTCCCCGTGTCTGCGTGGGTTTCCTCCGGGTGCTCCGGTTTCCTCCCACAGTCTGAAAGACGTGCTGGTTAGGGTGCATTGGCCGTGCTAAATTCTCCCTCAGTGTAACCCGAACAGGCGCCGGAGTGTGACGACTAGGGGATTCTCACAGTAACTTCATTGCAGTGTTAATGTAACCCTACTTGTGACACTCGTAAATAAACTGAAACTTAACACTCCTGCACTCTCCCGCCAGCACTCACTCACTCTTGTACACTTACTCAGTCTCACACACATTACACACATACTCACTTTTACACACTCCCTCTTGCACACTTGCTCACACACACACTCACTCTCATAAACACTCACTTTAACACACTCTCATCAACACACACATGAATACTCCCTCACACACTCTCACACACACTCTCTGTCTCTCACACACACTCTCTGTCTCACACACACTCTCTGTCTCTCACACACACTCTCTGTCTCTCACACACACTCTCTGTCTCTCTCACGCACACTCTCTGTCTCTCTCACACACTCTGTCTCTCTCACACACACTCTGTCTCTCACACACACTCTGTCTCTCACACACACTCTCTGTCTCTCACACACACTCTCTGTCTCTCACACACACTCTGTCTCGCTCACACACTCTCTGTCTCGCTCACACACACTCTGTCTCTCTCACACACTCTCTGTCTCGCTCACACACTCTCTGTCTCACTCACACACACTCTCTGTCTCTCACACACACTCTGTCTCTCACACACACTCTCTGTCTCTCACACACACTCTCTGTCTCTCACACACACTCTGTCTCGCTCACACACTCTCTGTCTCGCTCACACACACTCTGTCTCTCTCACACACACTCTGTCTCGCTCACACACACTCTCTGTCTCGCTCACACACTCTCTGTCTCACTCACACACACTCTCTGTCTCTCACACACACTCTCTGTCTCTCACACACACTCTGTCTCGCTCACACACTCTCTGTCTCGCTCACACACACTCTGTCTCTCTCACACACTCTCTGTCTCGCTCACACACTCTCTGTCTCTCACACACACTCTCTGTCTCGCTCACACACTCTCTGTCTCTCTCACACACTCTCTGTCTCGCTCACACACTCTCTGTCTCACTCACACACACTCTCTGTCTCACTCACACACACACTCTCTGTCTCGCTCACACACACTCTCTGTCTCGCTCACACACACTCTCTGTCTCTCACACACACTCTCTGTCTCTCACACACACTCTCTGTCTCTCACACACACTCTCTGTCTCTCACACACACTCTCTGTCTCGCTCACACACACTCTCTGTCTCACTCACACACACACTCTCTGTCTCTCACACACACACTCTCTGTCTCTCACACACACACTCTTTGTCTCTCTCACACACTCTCTGTCTCGCTCACACACTCTCTGTCTCACTCACACACACTCTCTGTCTCACTCACACACACACTCTCTGTCTCTCACACACACACTCTCTGTCTCTCACACACACTCTCTGTCTCTCACACACACTCTCTGTCTCTCTCACACACTCTCTGTCTCACTCACACACACTCTCTGTCTCGCTCACACACACTCTCTGTCTCTCACACACACTCTCTGTCTCGCTCACACACACTCTCTGTCTCTCACACACACTCTGTCTCGCTCACACACACACTCTGTCTCGCTCACACACTCTCTATCGCTCACACACTCTCTGTCTCACTCACACACACACTCTGTCTCTCACACACACTCTCTGTCTCGCTCACACACACTCTCTGTCTCTCTAACACACTCTCTGTCTCTCACACACACACACTCGGTCTCTCACACACACTCTCTGTCTCGCTCACACACTCTCTATCGCTCACACACTCTCCGTCTCACTCACACACACACTTTGTCTCTCACACACACACTCTCTGTCTCTCACACACACACTCTGTCTCGCTCACACACACTCTCTGTCTCGCTCACACACACTCTCTGTCTCGCTCACACACACTCTCTGTCTCACTCACACACACTCTCTGTCTCGCTCACACACACTCTCTGTCTCGCTCACACACACTCTCTATCGCTCACACACACTCTGTCTCTCACACACACTCTCTGTCTCGCTCACACACACTCTCTGTCTTGCTCACACACACTCTCTGTCTCGCTCACACACACTCTCTGTCTGCCTCACACACACTCTCTGTCTCTCTCACACACTCTCTGTCTCTCAAACACACTCTCTGTCTCGCTCACACACACTCTCAGTCTCTCACACACACTCTCTGTCTCGCTCACGCACACACTCTGTCTCTCACACACACTCTCTGTCTCTCTCACACACACTCTCTGTCTCGCTCACACACTCTCTATCGCTCACACACTCTCTGTCTCACTCACACACACACTCTGTCTCTCTCACACACACTCTCTGTCTCACTCACACACACACTCTGTCTCGCTCACACACTCTCAGTCTCTCACACACACTCTCTGTCTCTCACACACACTCTCTGTCTCTCACACACACTCTCTGTCTCTCTCACACACACTCTCTGTCTCTCACACACACTCTCTGTCTCTCTCACACACACTCTCTGTCTCTCTCACACACACTCTCGGTCTCTCACACACACTCTCTGTCTCTCTCACACACACTCTCTGTCTCTCACACACACACTCTCTGTCTCTCACACACTCTCTGTCTCTCACACACACTCTCTGTCTCGCTCACACACTCTATCGCTCACACACTCTCTGTCTCACTCACACACTCTCTGTCTCGCTCACACACTCTCTGTCTCGCTCACACACTCTCTGTCTCTCTCACACACACTCTCTGTCTCGCTCACACACTCTCTATCGCTCACACACACACTGTCTCTCACACACACACTCTGTCTCTCACACACACTCTGTCTCTCACACACACTCTCTGTCTCGCTCACACACTCTATCGCTCACACACTCTCTGTCTCACTCACACACTCTCTGTCTCGCTCACACACTCTCTGTCTCGCTCACACACTCTCTGTCTCTCTCACACACACTCACTGTCTCGCTCACACACTCTCTATCGCTCACACACTCTCTGTCTCACTCACACACACACTCTGTCTCTCACACACACTCTCTGTCTCGCTCACACACTCTCTGTCTCTCACACACACTCTCTGTCTCTCTCACACACTCTCTGTCTCTCACACACACACTCTCTGTCTCTCACACACACACTCTCTGTCTCTCACACACACACTCTCTGTCTCTCACACACACACTCTGTCTCTCACACACACTCTCTGTCTCGCTCACACACTCTATCGCTCACACACTCTCTGTCTCACTCACACACACACTGTCTCTCACACACACTCTCTGTCTCACACACACACTCTCTATCGCTCACACACTCTCTGTCTCACTCACACACACTCTCTGTCTCTCACACACACTCTCTGTCTCTCTCACACACTCTCTGTCTCACTCACACACACACTCTGTCTCTCACACACACTCTCTGTCTCTCACACACACTCTCTGTCTCGCTCACACACACTCTCTGTCTCTCACACACACACTCTCTGTCTCTCACACACACTCTCTGTCTCTCACACACACTCTCTGTCTCTCACACACACTCTCTGTCTCTCTCACACACTCTCTGTCTCACTCACACACACACTCTGTCTCTCACACACACTCTCTGTCTCTCACACACACTCTCTGTCTCTCACACACACTCTCTGTCTCGCTCACACACACTCTCTGTCTCGCTCTCACACACTCTCTGTCTCGCTCACACACACTCTCTGTCTCGCTCACACACTCTCTGTCTCTCACACACACTCTCTGTCTCTCACACACACTCTCTGTCTCTCACACACACTCTCTGTCTCGCTCACACACACTCTCTGTCTCGCTCTCACACACTCTCTGTCTCGCTCACACACACTCTCTGTCTCGCTCACACACACTCTCTGTCTCGCTCTCACAAACTCTCTGTCTCGCTCACACACACTCTCTGTCTCGCTCACACACCCTCTCTGTCTCGCTCACACACACTCTCTGTCTCGCTCTCACACACTCTCTGTCTCGCTCACACACACTCTCTGTCTCGCTCTCACACACTCTCTGTCTCGCTCACACACACTCTCTGTCTCGCTCACACACACTCTCTGTCTCTCACACACACTCTCTGTCTCTCACACACACTCTCTGTCTCTCACACACACTCTCTGTCTCTCACACACACTCTCTGTCTCGCTCACACACACTCTCTGTCTCGCTCACACACACACTCTCTGTCTCTCACACACACACTCTCTGTCTCTCACACACACACTCTCTGTCTCTCTCACACACTCTCTGTCTCGCTCACACACTCTCTGTCTCACTCACACACACTCTCTGTCTCACTCACACACACACTCTCTGTCTCTCACACACACACTCTCTGTCTCTCACACACACTCTCTGTCTCACACACACTCTCTGTCTCTCTCACACACTCTCTGTCTCACTCACACACACTCTCTGTCTCGCTCACACACACTCTCTGTCTCGCTCTCACACACTCTCTGTCTCGCTCACACACACTCTCTGTCTCGCTCTCACACACTCTCTGTCTCGCTCACACACACTCTCTGTCTCGCTCACACACACTCTCTGTCTCTCACACACACTCTCTGTCTCTCACACACACTCTCTGTCTCTCACACACACTCTCTGTCTCTCACACACACTCTCTGTCTCGCTCACACACACTCTCTGTCTCGCTCACACACACACTCTCTGTCTCTCACACACACACTCTCTGTCTCTCACACACACACTCTCTGTCTCTCTCACACACTCTCTGTCTCGCTCACACACTCTCTGTCTCACTCACACACACTCTCTGTCTCACTCACACACACACTCTCTGTCTCTCACACACACACTCTCTGTCTCTCACACACACTCTCTGTCTCACACACACTCTCTGTCTCTCTCACACACTCTCTGTCTCACTCACACACACTCTCTGTCTCGCTCACACACACTCTCTGTCTCTCACACACACTCTCTGTCTCGCTCACACACACTCTCTGTCTCTCACACACACTCTGTCTCGCTCACACACACACTCTGTCTCGCTCACACACTCTCTATCGCTCACACACTCTCTGTCTCACTCACACACACACTCTGTCTCTCACACACACTCTCTGTCTCGCTCACACACACTCTCTGTCTCTCTAACACACTCTCTGTCTCTCACACACACACACTCGGTCTCTCACACACACTCTCTGTCTCGCTCACACACTCTCTATCGCTCACACACTCTCTGTCTCACTCACACACACACTTTGTCTCTCACACACACACTCTCTGTCTCTCACACACACACTCTGTCTCGCTCACACACACTCTCTGTCTCGCTCACACACACTCTCTGTCTCGCTCACACACACTCTCTGTCTCACTCACACACACTCTCTGTCTCGCTCACACACACTCTCTGTCTCGCTCACACACACTCTCTATCGCTCACACACACTCTGTCTCTCACACACACTCTCTGTCTCGCTCACACACACTCTCTGTCTTGCTCACACACACTCTCTGTCTTGCTCACACACACTCTCTGTCTCGCTCACACACACTCTCTGTCTCGCTCACACACACTCTCTGTCTCTCACACACACACTCTGTCTCTCACACACACTCTCTGTCTTGCTCACACACACTCTCTGTCTCGCTCACACACACTCTCTGTCTGCCTCACACACACTCTCTGTCTCTCTCACACACTCTCTGTCTCTCACACACACTCTCTGTCTCGCTCACACACACTCTCTGTCTCGCTCACACACACTCTCTGTCTCGCACACACACACTCTGTCTCTCACACACACTCTCTGTCTTGCTCACACACACTCTCTGTCTCGCTCACACACACTCTCTGTCTGCCTCACACACACTCTCTGTCTCTCTCACACACTCTCTGTCTCTCACACACACTCTCTGTCTCGCTCACACACACTCTCAGTCTCTCACACACACTCTCTGTCTCGCTCACGCACACACTCTGTCTCTCACACACACTCTCTGTCTCTCTCACACACACTCTCTGTCTCGCTCACACACTCTCTATCGCTCACACACTCTCTGTCTCACTCACACACACACTCTGTCTCTCTCACACACACTCTCTGTCTCACTCACACACACACTCTGTCTCTCACACACTCTCTGTCTCGCTCACACACTCTCTGTCTCTCACACACACTCTCTGTCTCTCACACACACTCTCTGTCTCTCTCACACACACTCTCTGTCTCTCACACACACTCTCTGTCTCTCTCACACACACTCTCTGTCTCTCTCACACACACTCTCGGTCTCTCACACACACTCTCTGTCTCTCTCACACACACTCTCTGTCTCTCACCCACACACTCTCTGTCTCTCACACACACACTCTGTCTCTCACACACACTCTCTGTCTCGCTCACACACTCTATCGCTCACACACTCTCTGTCTCACTCACACACACACTGTCTCTCACACACACTCTCTGTCTCGCTCACACACTCTCTGTCTCTCTCACACACACTCTCTGTCTCGCTCACACACTCTCTATCGCTCACACACTCTCTGTCTCACTCACACACACACTCTGTCTCTCACACACACTCTCTGTCTCGCTCACACACTCTCTGTCTCTCACACACACTCTCTGTCTCTCTCACACACACTCTCTGTCTCTCACACACACACTCTCTGTCTCTCACACACACACTCTGTCTCTCACACACACTCTCTGTCTCGCTCACACACTCTATCGCTCACACACTCTCTGTCTCACTCACACACACACTGTCTCTCACACACACTCTCTGTCTCACACACACACTCTCTATCGCTCACACACTCTCTGTCTCGCTCACACACACTCTCTGTCTCTCTCACACACTCTCTGTCTCACTCACACACACACTCTGTCTCTCACACACACTCTCTGTCTCTCACACACACTCTCTGTCTCGCTCACACACACTCTCTGTCTCTCACACACACACTCTCTGTCTCTCACACACACTCTCTGTCTCTCTCACACACTCTCTGTCTCCATCACACACACACTCTGTCTCTCACACACACTCTCTGTCTCTCACACACACTCTCTGTCTCTCACACACACTCTCTGTCTCTCACACACACTCTCTGTCTCTCACACACACTCTCTGTCTCGCTCACACACACTCTCTGTCTCGCTCACACACACTCTCTGTCTTGCTCTCACACACTCTCTGTCTCGCTCACACACACTCTCTGTCTCTCACACACACTCTCTGTCTCGCTCACACACTCTCTGTCTCTCACACACACTCTCTGTCTCTCACACACACTCTCTGTCTCGCTCACACACACTCTCTGTCTCTCACACACACTCTCTGTCTCTCACACACACTCTCTGTCTCGCTCACACACACTCTCTGTCTCGCTCACACACACTCTCTGTCTCACTCACACACACACTCTCTGTCTCGCTCACACACACTCTCTGTCTCGCTCACACACACACTCTCTGTCTCGCTCACACACCCTCTCTGTCTCGCTCACACACACTCTCTGTCTCGCTCTCACACACTCTCTGTCTCGCTCACACACACTCTCTGTCTCGCTCACACACCCTCTCTGTCTCGCTCACACACCCTCTCTGTCTCGCTCACACACACTCTCTGTCTCGCTCACACACACTCTCTGTCTCTCACACACACTCTCTGTCTCGCTCACACACACTCTCTGTCTCTCACACACACTCTCTGTCTCGCTCACACACACTCTCTGTCTCTCACACACACTCTCTGTCTCGCTCACACACACTCTCTGTCTCGCTCACACACACTCTCTGTCTCGCTCACACACACTCTCTGTCTCGCTCACACACACTCTCTATCGCTCACACACACTCTGTCTCTCACACACACTCTATGTCTCGCTCACACACACTCTCTGTCTCGCTCACACACACTCTCTGTCTCGCTCACACACACTCTCTGTCTCGCTCACACACACTCTCTATCGCTCACACACACTCTGTCTCTCACACACACTCTATGTCTCGCTCACACACACTCTCTGTCTCGCTCACACACACTCTCTGTCTCTCACACACACTCTCTGTCTCTCACACACACTCTCTGTCTCTCACACACACTCTCTGTCTCGCTCACACACACTCTCTGTCTCTCACACACACTCTCTGTCTCTCACACACACTCTCTGTCTCTCACACACACTCTCTGTCTCTCACACACACTCTCTGTCTCGCTCACACACACTCTCTGTCTCTCTCACACACTCTCTGTCTCTCACACACACTCTCTGTCTCGCTCACACACACTCTCTGTCTCACTCACACACACTCTCTGTCTCTCACACACACTCTCTGTCTCTCACACACACTCTCTGTCTCTCTCACACACTCTCTGTCTCTCACACACACTCTCTGTCTCGCTCACACACACTCTCTGTCTCGCTCACACACACTCTCTGTCTCTCTCACACACTCTCTGTCTCGCTCACACACTCTCTGTCTCGCTCACACACACTCTCTGTCTCTCACACACACTCTCTGTCTCGCTCACACACACTCTCTGTCTCTCTCACACACTCTCTGTCTCTCACACACACTCTCTGTCTCGCTCACACACACTCTCTGTCTCGCTCACACACTCTCTGTTTCGCTCACACACACTCTCTGTCTCTCACACACACTCTCTGTCTCGCTCACACACACTCTCTGTCTCTCTCACACACTCTCTGTCTCTCACACACACTCTCTGTCTCGCTCACGCACACTCTCTGTCTCACACACACTCTCTGTCTCGCTCACACATGTAGGCGGGCATAAATTTTGTGGGTATTAGGATTAGAATATTTCTTAAACTATAACTCGATAAATGAAGCAAAACAGGACAGCATTCAGCCAGAAAGGTGTGAGGAAGGCAAGCAGACCTCTTTTAAACACAGAAACCAGGTTGACAAAGACTCAGGAACTCGCATCAATATGCTATTCAGAAAATATCTTGAGACCTGGAAAACTTCCTGACATCCCATCAAACACCCATTGTCCAAAGGAATTCAGAGACATAAAGCAATTATCACACTCTTAAACCAAACTTTACATATTAAAACTCTAGACCAGAAAACCCATTAACGGGATAACTATAAAAGAAAACCATTTACACATCAAACTCCACACCCACAAACCTATTGAAACAGGATGATTATATCAGGAAACCACTCACAAACCATTTACATATCAAACCAGATCGTTACTATAACTGTACTCCGTTTTGGCAGGCAAGCAGAGTACTTTTCGGGACTGTCTTGTCCGTGTCCTGATTGTACCTCCGTCGACGTAAAACACTATAATAAACTGTGCTGCTATCAATCTTGGCTCTGGGTGCGAGTGGTGTGGTATCTGTTCACTCGCGCTAACACACACACTCTCTGTTTCGCTCACACACACTCTCTGTCTCTCACACACACTCTCTGTCTCACTCACACACTCTCTCACGCTCTCAGACACACACATACTATCTCACTCACACACACACACACACACACACACACTCTCTGTTTCGCTCACACACACTCTCTGTCTCTCACACACACTCTCTGTCTCACTCACACACTCTCTCACGCTCTCAGACACACACATACTATCTCACTCACACACACACACACACACACACACTCTCTCTCTCACACACACAATGTAGAGGGAGATATACGCTGTATCTCACCCGATGCTGTACCTGTCCTGGGTGTGATTGATGTGTAGGCAGCTTTTCCCTGCATCCATCCCCATGCTGTATCTGTCATTGGAATATTTGATCGTCATGATGTGGAGATTTGATAGTTATTTGATGGGGACAGTGTAGAGGGAGCTTTATCTGTATCTAACCCCGTGCTGTACCTGTCCTGGGAGTGTTTGATGGGAACAGTGCAGAGGAAGCTTTACTCTCTATCTAGCCCCGTGCTGTCCCTGTCCTGGGAGTGTTTGATGGGGGACAGTGTAGAGGGAGCTTTACTCTCTATCTAGCCCCGTGCTGTATATGTCCTGGGAGTGTTTGATGGGGACAGTGACGAGGGAGCTTTACTCTGTATCGAACTCTGTGCTGTGTCTGTCCTGGGAGTGTTTGATGGGAACAGTGTAGAGAGAGCTTTACTCTGTATCGAACTCTGTGCTGTGTCTGTACCTTTCCTGGGAGTGTTTGATGGGAACAGTGTAGAGGGAGCTTTACTTTGCATCTAATCCCGTGTTTCAGTTACTGATAGACTGTAGAGGAAGATCAGCTCACACACACATGCTCTCCTTACACACTCTCAGACACACACACACGCACGCTCTCTCTGTCTCTCACACACACATACACTATCTCTTACGCACTCTCTCACACACACGCTCTTTCTCTCTGTCACACACACTCTTTCTCTCTCTCACACACTTTCTCTCACACACATTCTCTCACACACACTTTCACGCTCACACACTCTCACCCATGCATTCTCTCTCACTGACACACTCTCACACACATGCACTCGGTCTCTCACACACACATACACTCACTCTCTCACACACATACACACTCTCTCTCTCACACAGACACTCTCTCACACACACACTCTCTCTCACACACACTCTCTCTCTCACACACACTCTCTCTCTCACACACACTCTCTCTCTCACACACACACTCTCTCTCAAACATGTACTCTCTCTCACACACACACTCTCACACACACTCTCTCTCTCTCACACAAACACTCTCTCTCAAACATGTACTCTCTCTCTCACACACACACTCTCACGCACACGCTCCCTCTCTCGCACACACTCTCTCTCTCGCACACACTCTCTCGCACACACTCTCTCGCACACACTCTCTCGCACACACTCTCTCGCACACACTCTCTCTCGCACACACTCTCTCGCACACACTCTCTCGCACACACTCTCTCGCACACACTCTCTCTCGCACACACTCTCTCGCACACACTCTCTCTCGCACACACTCTCTCGCACACACTCTCTCTCGCACACACTCTCTCTCGCACACACTCTCTCTCGCACACACTCTCTCTCGCACACACTCTCTCTCGCACACACTCTCTCTCACACACACTCTCTCACACACACTCTCTCTCTCACACGCACTCTCTCTCGCACACACTCTCTCTCGCACACACTCTATCTCGCACACACTCTCTCTCGCACACACTCTCTCTCGCACACACTCTCTCTCGCACACACTCTCTCTCGCACACACTCTCTCTCGCACACACTCTCTCTCGCACACACTCTCTCTCGCACACACTCTCTCTTGCACACACTCTCTCTCACGCACACACTCTCTCTCAAACATGTACTCTCTCTCTCACACACACACTCTCTCTCTCACATATATACACTCTCACAAACATATACTCTCTCTCACGCACACACTCTCTCTCAGGCACACACTCTGTGTCTCACACAGTCTCTCTCTCTCTCACACACACACTCTCTCTCACGCACACGCTCCCTCTCTCGCACACACTCTCTCTCGCACACACACTCTCTCTCTCACACACACTCTCTCTCACGCACACACTCTCTCTCACGCACACACTCTCTCTCACGCACACACTCTCTCTCACGCACACTCTCTCTCACACACACACTGTCTCTTGCACACACTCTCTCTCGCACACACACTCTCTCTCTCACACACACTCTCTCTCACGCACACACTCTCTCTCACGCACACACTCTCTCTCACGCACACACTCTCTCTCACGCACACTCTCTCTCACACACACACTCTCTCGCACACACTCTCTCTCGCACACACTCTCTCACACACACTCTCTCTCACACACACTCTCTCTCTCGCACACACTCTCTCGCACACACTCTCTCGCACACTCGCACACACTCTCTCTCGCACACACTCTCTCTCGCACACACTCTCTCTCGCACACACTCTCTCTCGCACACACTCTCTCTCGCACACACTCTCTCTCACACACACACTCTCTCGCACGCACACTCTCTCTCACACACACACTCTCTCGCACACACTCTCTCTCGCACACACTCTCTCACACACACTCTCTCTCACACACACTCTCTCTCTCGCACACACTCTCTCGCACACACTCTCTCGCACACTCGCACACACTCTCTCACGCACACACTCTCTCTCACACATATACACTCTCTCTCAAACATGTACTCTCTCTCTCACACACACACTCTCTCTCTCACATATATACACTCTCACAAACATATACTCTCTCTCACGCACACACTCTCTCTCAGGCACACACTCTGTCTCTCACACAGTCTCTCTCTCTCTCACACACACACTCTCTCTCACGCACACGCTCCCTCTCTCGCACACACTCTCTCTCTCGCACACACACTCTCTCTCTCACACACACTCTCTCTCACGCACACACTCTCTCTCGCACACACACTCTCTCTCTCACACACACTCTCTCTCACGCACACACTCTCTCTCACGCACACACTCTCTCTCACGCACACACTCTCTCTCACGCACACTCTCTCTCACACACACACTGTCTCTTGCACACACTCTCTCTCGCACACACACTCTCTCTCTCACACACACTCTCTCTCACGCACACACTCTCTCTCACGCACACACTCTCTCTCACGCACACACTCTCTCTCACGCACACTCTCTCTCACACACACACTCTCTCGCACACACTCTCTCTCGCACACACTCTCTCACACACACTCTCTCTCACACACTCTCTCTCGCACACACTCTCTCGCACACACTCTCTCGCACACTCGCACACACTCTCTCTCGCACACACTCTCTCTCGCACACACTCTCTCTCGCACACACTCTCTCTCGCACACACTCTCTCTCGCACACACTCTCTCTCGCACACACTCTCTCTCACACACACACTCTCTCGCACGCACACTCTCTCTCACACACACACTCTCTCGCACACACTCTCTCTCGCACACACTCTCTCACACACACTCTCTCTCACACACTCTCTCTCTCGCACACACTCTCTCGCACTCACTCTCTCGCACACTCGCACACACTCTCTCACGCACACACTCTCTCTCACACATATACACTCTCTCTCAAACATGTACTCTCTCTCTCACACACACACTCTCTCTCTCACATATATACACTCTCACAAACATATACTCTCTCTCACGCACACACTCTCTCTCAGGCACACACTCTGTCTCTCACACAGTCTCTCTCTCTCTCACACACACACTCTCTCTCACGCACACGCTCCCTCTCTCGCACACACTCTCTCTCTCGCACACACACTCTCTCTCTCACACACACTCTCTCTCACGCACACACTCTCTCTCACGCACACACTCTCTCTCACGCACACACTCTCTCTCACGCACACACTCTCTCTCACGCACACACTCTCTCTCACGCACACACTCTCTCTCACGCACACACTCTCTCTCACGCACACACTCTCTCTCACGCACACACATTCTCACACACACACACATTCTCACACACACACACACTCTCTCTCACACACACATTCTCTCACACACACACACACACACACACAATGATGGGCAAAATGTAGAGGATGATTTGAGCTGTATCTAACCCCGTGCTGTACCTGTCCTGGGTCTGTTTGATGTGCACAATGTGGAGGCAGCTTTTCCTTTAATCTAGCACCATGCTGTATCTGTCATTGGATTATATGATGGGTACAGTGTATAGGGAGCTTTACTCTGTATCTATCCCTGTGCTGTACCTGTCCTGGGAGTGTTTGATGAGGACAGTGAAGTGGGAGCTTTACTCTATATCTAACCACTTGCTGTATCTGTCGTGGGAGTGTTTGATGGGGACAGTGTCGAGGGAGCTTTACTCTGTATCTAATCACGTGCTGTACCTGTGCTGGGCGAGTTTGATGGGGACAGTGTAGAGGGAGATTTAATCTGTATCTCACCCCGTGCTGTATCTGTTCCGGAAGTGTTTGATGGGGACAGTGTAGATGGAGATTTACTCTGTATCTAACCCCCTGCTGTATCTGTTCTTGGAGTGTTTGATGGGGATAGTGCAGAGGGAGCTTTACTCTGTATCTAACCCATGCTGTCCCTGTCCTGGGAGTGTTTGATGGGGACAGTATCGAGGGAGCTTTACTCTGTATCTAACCCCGTGCTGTACCTGTCCTTGGTTTGTTTGATGGGGACAGTGTAGAGGGAGCTTTACTCTGCATCTAACCCCGTGCTGTATCTGTTCTGGGACTGTTTGATGGGGACAGTGTACAGTGAGCTTTAATCTGTATCTAACCCCGTGCTGTACCTGTCCTGGGAGTGTTTGTTGGGGACAGTGCAGAGGGAGATTTACTCTGTATCGAACCCCGTGCTGCATCTGTCCTTGGTTTGTTTGATGGGGACAGTATCGAGGGAGCTTTACTCTGTATCTTACCCTGTGCTGTCCTTGTCCTGCGAGTGTTTGATGGGGACAGTGTCGAGGGAACTTTAGTCTGTTTCGAACCCCGTGCTGTCCCTGTCCTGTGAGTGTTTGATGGAGACAGTGTCGAGGGACCTTTACTCTGTATTGAATCCCGTGCTGTATTTGTCCTGGGAGTGTTTAATGGGGACAGTGTCGAGGGAGCTATACTCTGTACCTAACCCTGTGCTGTACCTGTCCTGGGAGTGTTTAATGGGGACAGGACTTGGGGGACATTGGATTTTAGACAATGTTTAGGGTTTTAGACTTTTCGGAGTGAAATTCAAGAACACTTTGCCACACCAGGTGTGATATTAGTTTGGAACTACCTTCTATAATTCACAGTTGATGCTCAGTCACTTATTAATGTTCAAACCTGAAGTTGATAGATGGTATTTTACACACAAGAGAAGCAATTTAAAATCAATGGGTCAATGTTAAAATACTTGCAGGAACAGAGAGACCTGGGCTTTCAGTTCATTTTTACATCTTAAAGATTCAACCTGGGGCTCAGAATCTGTCAGTTGAATCTACTTTTCCTGTCCCGAAAACGTGTCAACGATTGTGTTGGGGAATGTGACAAAAGGTGACATTCCTGCATCCTGCACAGTGGGGTTGGGAGGTTGTTTGAAAGGAGATTCAGAAAGTGTCAATTAGATTGTGTCTCTTTGCAGAAGTTGAGTATTTCACAGGAGATGCCTTGAGATAAAGGAAAGTTTTACCAATGTCTGCGTAACTTTCAAAGTCTCCAGACGCATGAAGGGGACAGAGATTTTGTAATATTCAGAGCAGGAGATGCCAGACAATCACAGAATTGAAGATGTGAGGCCATCTCTTGTTTCTGAATGTCAATCTGTAGCTTTTAAACTTTAGGGATAATCATTCCAAGTTTGCAATCCCACACTTTGCTGTTGTGAATTTTGAGTTGTAAATTTTCTGAAATTGATTCTGTAATAAAAATCCCTGCAGGATGCAATGATTCCCATTCTGTCTGCTGCTGCCAAGCCCCAGTTTGTGTCTCAGTTTCTCTCTTTATCAACCATTTAAGATCCAAGAGCCATAGAATTCCTACACTGCAGAATGAGGCCATTCAGCCCAACAAGCCTGCCCCGACAATAATCCCACCCAGGCCCAAATCCCCCTGACACTAAGGGGCAATTTAGCAAACGTGCAAACTCCACACAGACAGTCACTCGAGGCGGGGAATCGAACCCAGATCCCTGGCGCTGTGAGTCAGCAGTGCTAACCACTGTGCCACCGTGTCGCCCGGTGATGAGACAGAACGTTTGCCAAAGTGCACAGAAATAGGCAGCATTGTCAGCATTTTAGCTGGAAGCTTCAAATGACAAAGGGATCTTAATAGTAGAGTCACAGAATCCCTGCAGTGCAGAAGGAGACCATTCAGCCCATCGAGTCTGTACTGACTCTCTGACACAGTATCTTACCAAGGCCCTTGATCCAGCCCTGTCCCCGTAACCCCACACATTTACCTTAATCCACCGAACCTACACAGCTTTGGACAGGAAACGGCAATTTACTGTGTCCAATCCACAAATTTGGAAAATACTGGGATGGATTGAGAAATGGTATCCGGGCAGAAAACAGAGCTCAGATACAAATGGGCCCTTTGGCCCAACTTTTCCCTGCCACCCAGTTTTTACCATTAAGCTCGTATCAAATGCCTTGCGTTTGGCCCAAATCCCTCCATACCAATCTTACCAGAATAACTGTCCAAATCCTTTTTAAAATATAAAATTGTATCCGCTTCTACTACGACCTCTGGCAGCTTGTTCCAATCCCTCACCACCCTATGTGTGAAAAGAATTGCCCTCTGGACCCTCTCCCCTCTCACCTTAAACCTGTGTCTTCTAGTTTTAGACTCCCCTCCCTTTTGGAAAAGATGTTGACGAGCTTCTCAAAGAACAAAGAGAATTACAGCACAGGAACAGGCCCTTCGGCCCTCCAAGCCTGCACCAACCATGCTGCCCGACTGAACTAAAACCCCCTACCCTTCCGGGGACCATATCCCTCTATTCCCATCCTATTCATGTATTTGTCCAGACGTTCCGTAAAACTCACTGTTGTATCTGCTTCCACTACCTCTCCCGGCAGCGAGTTCCAGGCACCCACCACCCTCTGTGTAAAAAAACTTGCCTTGTACATCTCCTTTAAACCTTTCCCCTCACACCTTAAACCTATGCCCCCTAGATTTTGAATCTTCCACCCTGGTAAAAAGCTTCTGACTATCCACTCTGTCCATGCCCCTCATAATCTTGTAGAATTCTATCAGGTCACCCCTCAACCTCCGTCGTTCCAGTGAGAACAAACCAAGTTTCTCCAACCTCTCCTCAGAGCTAATGCCCTCCATACCAGGCAACATCCTGGTAAATCTTTTCTGAACCCTCTCCAAATTCTCCACATCTTTCTGGTCGTGTGTCGATCAGAATTGAACACTATATTCCAAGTGTGGCCTAACTAAGGTTCTATAAAGCTGCTATATCCATGCCCTCATTATTTTAGAGACCTCTATAAGAACACCACTAAGCCAACTCAAGGGAAAAAAAGTCCCAGAGTATCCAGCCTCTCATTATAACTCAAACCATCAGGACCCCATAGCATCCCAGTAATTCTTTTCTGCACACTTTCTAGCTTAATAATCTCTTTTTTATAAGGGTGACCAGAACAATACACAGCATTCCAAGTGTGGTCTTACCAATGTCTTGTAGAACTTCAACAAGACGTCCCAACTCCTGTGTTCAATGTTTTGACCAATGAAACCAAGCATGTGGAATGCCTTCTTCACCACTCTATCCACCTGTGACTCCACTTTCAAGGAGCTATCAATCTGTACCCCGAGATCCCTTTGTTCTGTAACTCTCACCAACACCCTACCATTAACTGAGTAAGTCCTGTGTTGGTTCGATCCACCAAAATGTATCACCTCGCATTTATCTAAATTAAACTCCATCTGCCATTCAACAGCCCACTGGCCCAATTGATCAAGATCCCATTGCAACCCTCGATAACCTTCTTCACTGTCCACTATGCCACAAATCTTGGTGTCAACTGCAAACTTACAAACCATGCCTCCTAAATTCTCATCCAAATCATTAATATAAATGACAAATAACAGTGGACCCAGCACCGATCCCTGAGGCACCCCGCTGGTCACAGGCCTCCAGTTTGACCAAAAAACAACCCTCTACAACCACCCTCTGCCTTCTGTCATCAAGCCTATTTTATATCCATTTGGCTACCTCACCCTGGATCCCGTGAGATTTAACCAAATCCTGTCTGCTTTTGTTTTTAAATGTTTACATGTTTAAACACTGAAACCTCTTGCCCTTGTTGGGAATATCAGTGCGTTTTGAGAAAAGCAAACACTGATCCCACACTCATCACCCCCCAACACAGGACTGAGCAGAGAGTGTGAAATGTGACTGGTGTGAGTGTGGATTGTCTTTTAAAAGTGGGTAAGAAACACTTCTCCATTTTCAAATCTTTACCTTGCTTATGTAGCGTCTCGGACTCCCCTGTCACTCACTATCCATCTGAATTAATCTCTATTCCTCACTGTCTAACTGTTACTCTCTGCATTGCTCCCTCTCCCTATCTCTCTGTTACTCTGCATCGCTCCATCTCTCTCTCTTCCTCTCTCTCTCTCCCTCTCCATCCCTCTCATCCACCACGTTGTTTATCGTTAAGGGGTCTAATCACGGAGAATTCAAACACTCTTTCTGTTTCTGTTTTGGCAGAATTAGCAACATCAGTGGATATTTCAAGACTGGATTCACACAATACAGACAGAAGGCTGGTGAGCTCAGTACACGTGGTACCTGAATGTTACAATAAGATAGAATCTGTATTCAGACAACTGTCACCCCACAGGGTCCAAACTTCACCGTGTTAATTTGATTTGATTTGATTGATTTGTATTGGGATGCAGTGAAAAGTATTGTTTCTTGTGCGCTATACAGACAAAACATTCTGTACATAGAGTACACAGGGAGAAGGAGAGGAAAGGGTGCAGAATATAGTGTTGCAGTTACCGATAGGGTGGAGAGAAAGATCAGCTCACACACACACCCTCTCTCTTACACACTCTGAGACACACACATAATCTCACACACACACACGCCCTCTCTCTCTCTCACACACACACTCACACACTCTCCGACGCACACATACTATCTCACACACACACTCTCTCTCTCACACACACACACACACTCTCTCTCTCTCTCACACACACACACTCTCTCACACTCTCTCTCACACACTCTCTCTCTCTCACACACACAATGTATGGGGAGATATACGCTGTATCTCACCCGATGCTGTACCTGTCCTGGGTGTGTTTGATGTGTGGCAGCTTTTCCCTGTATCTATCCCCATGCTGTATCTGTCATTGGAATATTTGATCGTCATGATGTGGAGATTTGATAGTTATTTGATAGTGACAGTGCAGAGGGAGCTTTATCTGTATCTAACCCCGTGCTGTACCTGTCCTGTGTGTGTTTCATGGGGACAGTGTAGAGGGAGCTTTATCTGTATCTAACCCCGTGCTGTCCCTGTCCTGTGTGTGTTTCATGGGGACAGTGTAGAGGGAGCTTTACTCTGGATCTAACCCCATGCTGTACCTGTCCTGGGAGTGTTTGATGGGAACAGTTTAGAGGGAGCTTTACTGTGTATCTAACCCCGTGCTGTATCTGTCCTGGGAGTGTTTGATGGGGACAGTGTAGAGGGAGCTTTACTCTATATCTAACCCCGTGCTGTATCTGTTCTGGGACGGTTTTGATGGGGACAGTGTACAGTGAGCTTTAATCTGTATCTAACCCCGTGCTGTACCTGTCCTGGGAGTGTTTCATGGGGACAGTGTGGAGGGAGCTTTACTCTGTATCGAACTCTGTGCTGTACCTGTTCCTTTCCTGGGAGTGTTTGATGGGAACAGTGTCGAGGGAGCTTTACTTTGCATCTAATCCCGTGTTTCAGTTACTGATAGACTGTAGAGGAAGATCAGGTCACACACACGCTCTCCTTACACACTCTCAGACACACACACACACACACACATGCTCTCTCTGTCTCTCACACACACACATACACTATCTCTTACGCACTCTCTCACTCACACACATGCTCTTTCTCTCTGTCACACACACTTTCTCTCTCGCACACATTATCTCACACACACTTTCACGCTCACACACTCCCACCCATGCATTATCTCCAACTGACACTCTCACACACATGCACTCAGTCTCTCACACACACATACACTCACTCTCTCACACACATACACTCTCTCAAACATATACTCTCTCTCTCACACACACACTCTCTCACACACACACTCTCTCACACACACACTCTCTCTCACACACACACTCTCTCTCTCACACACACACTCTCTCTCTCACATATACCCTCTCTCTCAAACATATACTCTCTCACGCACACACTCTCTCACGCACACACTCTCTCACGCACACACTCTGTCTCTCACACAGTCTCTCTCTCTCTCACACACACACTCTCTCTCACGCACACGCTCTCTCTCTCGGACACACTCTCTCTCTCGCACACACTCTCTCTCGCACACACTCTCTCTCACACGCACACTCTCTCTCACACGCACACTCTCTCTCACACACACTCTCTCTCTCGCACACACTCTCTCTCTCACACACACTCTCTCTTTCTCACACACACTCTCTCTCACACACTCTCTCTCTCACACACACACTCTTTCTCATGCACACACTCTGTCTCTCACACAGTCTCTCTCTCTCTCACACACACACTCTCTCTCACGCACACGCTCTCTCTCTCGGACACACTCTCTCTCTCGCACACACACTCTCTCTCGCACACACTCTCTCTCACACGCACACTCTCTCTCACACACACTCTCTCTCTCTCGCACACACTCTCTCTCTCACACACACTCTCTCTTTCTCACACACACTCTCTCTCACACACTCTCTCTCACACACACTCTCTCTCTCTCACACACACTCTTTCTCACACACACACTCTCTCTCACACACACACACACTCTCTCTCTCTCACACACACACACATTCTCTCTCTCACACACACACACATTCTCTCTCACACACACAATGATGGGCAAAATGTAGAGGAAGATTTGAGCTGTATCTAACCCCGTGCTGTTCCTGTCCTTGGTGTGTTTGATGTGCACAATGTGGAGGCAGCTTTTCCTTTAATCTAGCACCATGCTGTGTCTGTCATTGGATTATATGATGGGGACAGTGTATAGGGAGCTTCACTCTGTATCTAAACCCGTGCTGTACCTGTCCTGGGAGTGTTTGATGGGGATAGTGTAGAGGGAGCTTTACTCTGTATCTAACCCTGTGCTGTATATGTCCTGGGAGTGTTAGATGAGGACAGTGAAGTGGGAGCTTTACTCTGTATCTAACCACTTGCTGTATCTGTTGTGGGAGTGTTTGATGGGGACAGCGTCGAGGGAGATTTAATCTGTATCTCACCCCGTGCTGTGTCTGTTCCGGGAGTGTTTGATGGGGACAGTGTAGAGGTAGATTTACTCTGTATCTAACCCCGTGCTGTAACTGTCCTGGGAGTGTTTGATGGGGACAGTGTCGAGGGAGATTTAATCTGTATCTCACCCCGTGTTGTGTCTGTTCCGGGAGTGTTTGATGGGGACAGTGTTCAGGTAGATTTACTCTGTATCTAACCCCATGCTGTACCTGTCCTGGGAGTGTTTGATGGGGACAGTGTCGAGGGAGCTTTACTCTACATCTAACCACTTGCTGTATCTGTCATGGGAGTGTTTGATGGGGACAGTGAAGAGGGAGCTTTACTCTGTATCTAACCCCGTGCTGTACCTGTCCTTGGTTTGTCTGATGGGGATATTGTAGAGGGAGCTTTACTCCATATCTAACCCCCTGCTGTATCTGTCCTTGGAGTGTTTGATGGGGATCGTGCAGAGGGAGCTTTACTGTGTATCGAACCCATGCTGTCCCTGCCCTGGGAGTGTTTGATGGGGACAGTATCGAGGGAGCTTTACTCTGTATCTAAACCCGTGCTGTGCCTGTCCTTGGTTTGTTTGATGGGGACAGTGGAGAGGGAGCTTTACTCTATGTCTAACCCCGTGCTGTATCTGTTCTGGGACTGTTTGATGGGGACAGTGTACAGTGAGCTTTAATCTGTATCTAACCCCGTGCTGTACCTGTCCTGGGAGTATTTGATGGGGACAGTGTAGAGGGAGCTTTACTCTGTATCTAACCCCGTGCTGTAACTGTTCTGGGAGTGTTTGTTGGGAACAGTGCAGAGGGAGATTTACTCTGGATCTAACCCCGTGTTGTATCTGTCCTGGGAGGGTTTGTTGGGGACAGTGCAGAGGGAGATTTACTCTGTATCTAACCCCGTGCTGTATCTGTCCTTGGTTTGTTTGATGGGGACAGTATCGAGGGAGATTTACTCTGTATCTAAACCCGTGTGTACCTGTCCTGGGCGAGTTTGTTGGGGACAGTGCAGAGGGAGCTTTACTCTATATCTAACCTCGTGCTGTATCTGTCCTTGGTTTGTTTGATGGGGACAGTGTAGAGGGAGCTTTACTCTGTATCTAACCCCGTGCTGTCCCTGTCCTGGGAGTGTTTGATGGGGACAGTGTAGAGGGAGCTTTACTCTGTATCTAACCCCGTGCTGTACCTGTCCTGTGTGTGTTTGATGGGGGACAGTGTAGAGGGAGCTTTACTCTGTATCTAACCCCGTGCTGTATCTGTACTGGGACTGTTTTAATGGGGACAGTGTACAGTAAGCTTTAGTCTGTATCTAACCCTGTGCTGTACCTGTCCTGGGAGTGTTTGATGGGGACAGTGTTGAGGGAGCTTTACTCTATATCTAACCCCGTGCTGTATCTGTACTAGGACTGTTTTGATGGGGACAGTGTACAGTGAGCTTTAGTCTGTATCTAACCCTGTGCTGTACCTGTCCTGGGAGTGTTTGATGGGGACAGTGTAGAGGGAGCTTTACTCTGTATCTAACCCCGTGCTGTATCTCTCCTGGGTGTGTTGGATGGGGACAGTGTAGGGGGAGCTTTACTCTGTATCAAACTCTGTGCTGTGTCGGTCCTGGGAGTGTTTGATGGGAACAGTGTAGAGAGAGCTTTACTCTGTATCGAACTCTGTGCTGTACCTGTACCTTTCCTGGGAGTGTTTGATGGGAACACTGTCGAGGGAGCTTTACTTTGCATCTAATCCCGTGTTTCAGTTACTGATAGACTGTAGAGGAAGATCAGGTCACACACACGCTCTCCTTACACACTCTCAGACACACACACATGCTCTCTCTGTCTCTCACACACACAGACACTATCTCTTACGCACTCTCTCACTCACACACATGCTCTTTCTCTCTGTCACACACACTTTCTCTCTGTCACACACACTTTCTCTCACACACACACTTTCTCTCTCACACACACTTTCTCTCACACACACACTCTCTCTCTCGCACACACTTTCTCTCTCACGCACATTCTCTCACACACACTTTCACGCTCACACACTCTCACCCATGCACTCTCTCTCACTGACACACTCTCACCCACATGCACACAGTCTCTCACACACACATACACTCACTCTCTCACACATACACTCACTCTTTCTCTCTCTCACACACTTTCTCTCACACACACTTTCACGCTCACACACTCTCACCCATGCATTCTCTCTCACTGACACACTCTCACTCACATACACTCACTCTCTCACACATACACTCTCTCTCAAACATATACTCTCACTCACACACACACTCACACACACACACTCTCTCACACACACACTCTTTCTCTCGCACACTCTCTCTCTCACACAGACAGACTCTCTCACGCACACGCTCTCTCGCACACACTCTCTCTCTCACACACTCTCTCACACACACACACACTCTCTCACACACACACTCGCTCTCTCTCACACACAGACACTCTCTCTCTCACACACACAAACACACTCTCTCTCACACACAGTCTCTCTCACACACACACCTCTCTCTCTCACACACACTCTGTCTCTCTCTCACACACACACTCTCTCTCACACACACACACACTCTCCCTCTCTCACACACACACTCTCTCTCTCTCACACACACATTCTCTCACACACACAATGATGGGCAAAATGTAGAGGAAGATTTGAGCTGTATCTAACCCCGTGCTGTACCTGTCCTGAGTGTGTTTGATGTGCACAATGTGGAGGCATCTTTTCCTTTAATCTGGCACCATGCTGTGTCTGTCATTGGATTATATGATGGGGACAGTGTATAGGGAGCTTCACTCTATCTAAACCCGTGCTGTACCTGTCCTGGGAGTGTTTGATGGGGATAGTGTAGAGGGAGCTTTACTCTGTATCTAACCCTGTGCTGTATATGTCCTGGGAGTGTTAGATCAGGACAGTGAAGTGGGAGCTTTACTCTGTATCTAACCACTTGCTGTATCTGTTGTGGGTGTGTTTGATGGGGACAGTGTCGAGGGAGCTTTACTCTGTATCTAATCCCGTGCTGTACCTGTGCTGGGCGAGTTTGATGGGGACAGTGTAGAGGGAGATTTAATCTGTATCTAACCCCGTGCTGTACCTGTCCTGGGAGTGTTTGATGGGGACAGCGTCGAGGGAGATTTAATCTGTATCTCACCCCGTGCTGTGTCTGTTCCGGGAGTGTTTGATGGGGACAGTGTAGATGTAGATTTACTCTGTATCTAACCCCGTGCTGTAACTATCCTGGGAGTGTTTGATGGGGACAGTGTAGAGGGAGCTTTACTCTGTATCTAACCCCATGCTGTACCTGTCCTGGGAGTGTTTGATGGGGACAGTGTCGAGGGAGCTTTACTCTACATCTAACCACTTGCTGTACCTGTCCTGGGAGTGTTTGATGGGGACAGTGTAGATGTAGATTTACTCTGTATCTAACCCCGTGCTGTACCTGTCCTGGGAGTGTTTGATGGGGACAGTGTCGAGGGAGCTTTACTCTACATCTAACCACTTGCTGTATCTGTCATGGGAGTGTTTCATGGGGACAGTGAAGAGGGAGCTTTACTCTGTATCTAAACCCGTGCTGTACCTGTCCTTGGTTTGTTTGATGGGGACAGTGGAGAGGGAGCTTTACTCTATGTCTAACCCCGTGCTGTATCTGTTCTGGGACTGTTTGATGGGGACAGTGTACAGTGAGCTTTAATCTGTATCTAACCCCGTGCTGTACCTGTCCTGGGAGTATTTGATGGGGACAGTGTAGAGGGAGCTTTACTCTGTATCTAACCCCGTGCTGTACCTGTCCTGGGAGTGTTTGATGGGGACAGTGTAGAGGGAGCTTTACTCTGTATCTAACCCCGTGCTGTAACTGTTCTGGGAGTGTTTGTTGGGAACGGTGCAGAGGGAGATTTACTCTGGATCTAACCCCGTGTTGTATCTGTCCTGGGAGGGTTTGTTGGGGACAGTGCAGAGGGAGATTTACTCTGGATCTAACCCCGTGCTGTATCTGTCCTTGGTTTGTTTGATGGGGACAGTATCGAGGGAGATTTACTCTGTATCTAAACCCGTGTGTACCTGTCCTGGGCAAGTTTGTTGGGGACAGTGCAGAGGTAGCTTTACTCTATATCTAACCCCGTGCTGTATCTGTCCTTGGTTTGTTTGATGGGGACAGTGTTGAGGGAGCTTTACTCTATATCTAACCCCGTGCTGTATCTGTACTAGGACTGTTTTGATGGGGACAGTGTACAGTGAGCTTTAGTCTGTATCTAACCCTGTGCTGTACCTGTCCTGGGAGTGTTTGATGGGGACAGTGTAGAGGGAGCTTTACTCTGTATCTAACCCCGTGCTGTATCTCTCCTGGGTGTGTTGGATGGGGACAGTGTAGGGGGAGCTTTACTCTGTATCAAACTCTGTGCTGTGTCGGTCCTGGGAGTGTTTGATGGGAACAGTGTAGAGAGAGCTTTACTCTGTATCGAACTCTGTGCTGTACCTGTACCTTTCCTGGGAGTGTTTGATGGGAACACTGTCGAGGGAGCTTTACTTTGCATCTAATCCCGTGTTTCAGTTACTGATAGACTGTAGAGGAAGATCAGGTCACACACACGCTCTCCTTACACACTCTCAGACACACACACATGCTCTCTCTGTCTCTCACACACACAGACACTATCTCTTACGCACTCTCTCACTCACACACATGCTCTTTCTCTCTGTCACACACACTTTCTCTCTGTCACACACACTT
>NW_027590159.1:107500-115000 GCF_964213995.1 Mustelus asterias
CGGCCTAACTAAGGTTCTATAAAGCTGCTGTATCCATGCCCTCATTATTTTAGAGACCTCTAGAAGAACACCACTAAGCCAACTCAAGGGAAAAAAAGTCCCAGAGTATCCAGCCTCTCATTATAACTCAAACCATCAGGACCCCTTGGCATCCCAGTAATTCTTTTCTGCACACTTTCCAGCTTAATCATCTCCTTTCTATAAGGGTGACCAGAACAATACACAGCATTCCAAGTGTGGTCTCACCAATGTCTTGTACAACTTCAACAACTCGTCCCAACTCCTGTATTCCATTTTCTGACCAATGAAACCAAGCATGTGGAATGCCTTCTTCACCACTATATCCACCTGTGACCCCACTTTCAAGGAGCTATCAATCTGTACCCCGAGATCCCTTTGTTCTGTAACTCTCACCAACACCCTACCATTAACTGAGTAAGTCCTGTGTTGGTTCGATCCACCAAAATGTATCACCTCGCATTTATCTAAATTAAACTCCATCTGCCATTCAACAGCCCACTGGCCCAATTGATCAAGATCCCATTGCAACCCTAGATAACCTTCTTCACTGTCCACTATGCCACAAATCTTGGTGTCAACTGCAAACTTACAAACCATGCCTCCTAAATTCTCATCCAAATCATGAATATAAATGACCAATAACAGTGGACCCAGCACTGATCCCTGAGGCACCCCGCTGGTCACAGGCCTCCAGTTTGACCAAAAAAACAACCCTCTACAACCACCCTCTGTCTTCTGTCATCCAGCCTATTTTATATCCATTTGGCTACCTCACCCTGGATCCCGTGAGATTTAACCAAATCCTGTCTGCTTTTGTTTTTAAAAGTTTACATGTTTAAACACTGAAACGTCTTGCCCTTGTTGGGAATATCAGTGCGGTTTGAGAAAAGCAAACACTGATCCCACACTCAACACCCCCAAAACACAGGACTGAGCAGAGAGTGTGAAATGTGACTGGTGTGAGTGTGGATTGTCTTTTAAAAGTGGGTAAGAAACACTCCTCCATTTTCAAATCTTTACCTTGCTTATGTAGCGTCTCGGACTCCCCTGTCACTCACTATCCATCTGAATTAATCTCTATTCCTCACTGTCTAACTGTTACTCTCTGCATTGCTCCCTCTCCCTATCTCTCTGTTACTCTGCATCGCTCCATCTCTCTCTCTCCCTCTCTCTCTCTCCCTCTCCCTCTCCATCCCTCTCATCCACCATGTTGTTTATCGTTAAGGGGTCTAATCACGGAGAATTCAAACACTCTTTCTGTTTCTGTCTTGGCAGAATTAGCAACATGAGTGGATATTTCAAGACTGGATTCACACAATACAGACAGAACGCTGGTGAGCTCAGTACACGTGGTACCTGAATGTGACAATAAGATAAAATCTGTATTCAGACAACTGTCACCCCACAGGGTCCAAACTTCACCGTGTTAATTTGATTTGATTTGATTGATTTGTATTGGGATGCAGTGAAAAGTATTGTTTCTTGTGCGCTATACAGACAAAACATTCTGTACATAGAGTACACAGGGAGAAGGAGAGGAAAGGGTGCAGAATATAGTGTTGCAGTTACCGATAGACTGTAGAAAAAGATCAGCTCACACACACACACTCTCTCTTACACACTCTTAGACACACACATAATCTCAACACACACACACTCTCTCTCTCTCGCACACACACACTCTCTCACACTCTCAGACACACATACTATCTCACACACACACACACTCTCTCTCACACACACGCACTCTCTCTCACACACACACACTCTCACACTCTCAGACACACACATACTATCTCACACACACACTCTCTCACACTTTCAGACACACACACTCTCTCTCTCTCACACACACACACATTCTCTCTCTCTCACACATACACTCTCTCACACTCTCAGACACACACTTACTCTCTCTCTCACACACACTCTCTCTCACACACACACACTCTCTCTCTCTCACACACACTCTCTCTCACACACACACACTCTCTCTCTCACACACACACTCTCTCACACACACACTCTCTCTTACACACTCTTAGACACACACATAATCTCAACACACACACACGCTCTCTCTCTCGCACACACACACTCTCTCACACTCTCAGACACACATACTATCTCACACACACACACACTCTCTCTCACACACACGCACTCTCTCTCACACACACACACTCTCACACTCTCAGACACACACATACTATCTCACACACACACTCTCTCACACTTTCAGACACACACACTCTCTCTCTCTCACACACACACACATTCTCTCTCTCTCACACATACACTCTCTCACACTCTCAGACACACACTTACTCTCTCTCTCACACACACTCTCTCTCACACACACACACTCTCTCTCTCTCACACACACTCTCTCTCACACACACACTCTCTCTCACACACACACACACACACACTTTCTCTCAGACGCACGCTGTCTCCATCACACATTGTCTCTCTTTCTCACACTCTCCCTCTCACACACACACACAAACTCATATTCCCTCTCACACACACACATTCTCTCTCACACACACAATGTGGAGGGAGATTTACGCTGTACCTCACCTGATGCTGTACCTGTCCTGGGTGTGTTTGATGTGTGGCAGCTTTTCCCTGTATCTATCCCCATGCTGTATCTGTCATTGGAATATTTGATCGTCATGATGTGGAGACTTGATAGTTATTTGATAGTGACAGTGTAGAGGGAGCTTTATCTGTATCTAACCCCGTGCTGTGCCTGTCCTGGGGATGTTTGATGGGAACAGTGTAGAGGGAGGTTTACTCTGTATCTAACCCCGTGGTGTACCTGTCCTGGGAGTGTTTGATGGGAACAGTGTAGAGGGAGGTTTACTCTGTATCTAACCCCGTGGTGTACCTGTCCTGGGAATGTTTGATGGGAACAGTGTAGAGAGAGCTTTACTCTGTATCTAACCCTGTGCTGTACCTGTCCTGGGGATGTTTGATGGGAACAGTGTAGAGGGAGGTTTACTCTGTATCTAACGCCGTGCTGTATCTGTCCTGGGTGTGTTTGATGGGGACAGTGTAGAGAGAGCTTTACTCTGTATCTAACCCCGTGCTGTATCTGTCCTGGGTGTGTTTGATGGGGACAGTGTAGAGAGAGCTTTACTCTGTATCTAACCCCGTGCTGTATCTGTCCTGGGTGTGTTGGATGGGGACAGTGTAGAGGGAGCTTTACTCTGTATCGAACTCTGTGCTGTGTCTGTCCTGGGAGTGTTTGATGGGAACAGTGTAGAGAGAGCTTTATTCTGTATCGAACTCTGAGCTGTACCTGTACCTGTCCTGGGAGTGTTTGATGGGAACAGTGTCGAGGGAGCATTACTTTGCATCTAATCCCGTGTTTCAGTTACTGATAGACTGTAGAGGAAGATCAGGTCACACACACGCTCTCCTTACACACTCTCAGACACACACACACACACACACACATGCTCTCTCTGTCTCTCACACACACATACACTATCTCTTACGCACTCTCTCTCACACTACATGCTCTTTCTGTCTGTCACACACACTTTCTCTCTCACACACATTCTCTCACACACACTTTCACGCCCACACACTCTCACCCATGCATTCTCTCTCACTGACACACTCTCACACACATGCACTCAGTCTCTCACACACACATACACTCACTCTCTCACACACATGCACTCACTCTCTCACACAGACACTCTCTCTCAAACATGTACTCTCTCACACAGAAACTCTCACTCACACACACACTCTCTCTCACACACACACTCTCTCACACACACACACTCTCTCACACACACACTCTCTCTCACACACACACTCTCTCTCACACACACACTCTCTCACACACACACACTCTCTCACACACACTCTCTCTCTCACACACGCTCTCTCTCTCGCACACACTCTCTCTCGCACACACTCTCTCTCGCACACGCTCTCTCTCTCGCACACTCTCTCGCACACACTCTCTCACACACACTCTCTCTCTCACACACGCACTCTCTCTCACGCACACTCTCTCTCACGCGAACACTCTCTCTCTCACGCACACACTCTCTCATGCACACACTCTCTCTCATGCACACACTCTCTCTCTCACAGACACACACTCACACTCATGCACACGCTCTCTCTCTCGCACACACTCTCTCTCGCACACACTCTCTCTCTCGCACACACTCTCTCTCTCGCACACACTCTCTCTCTCGCACACACTCTCTCTCGCACACACTCTCTCTCTCGCACACACTCTCTCTCTCGCACACACTCTCTCTCTCGCACACACACTCTTTCTCACACACACACACTTTCTCACACACAATCTCTCTCACACACACACACACACTCTCTCCCTCTCTCTCACACACACACAGAATGATGGGGTAAAATGGAGAGGAAGATTTGAGCTGTATCTAACCCCGTGCTGTACCTATCCTGGGTGTGTTTGATGTGCACAATGTGGAGGCAGCTTTTCCTTTAATCTAGCACCATGCTGTATCTGTCATTGGATTATTTGATGGGGACAGTGTATAGGGAGCTTCACTCTGTATCTCACCCCGTGCTGTACCTGTCCTGGGAGTGTTTGATGGGGACAGTGTCGAGGGAGCTTCACTCTGTATCTAAATCCATGCTGTACATGTCCTGGGAGTGTTTGATGGGGACATTGTCGAGGGAGCTTTACTCTGTATCTAACCCCGTGCTGTACCTGTCCTGGGAGTGTTTGATGGGGACAGTGTAGAGGGAGCTTCACTCTGTATCTAACCCCATGCTGTATCTGTCCTGGGAGTGTTTGATGGGGACAGTGTAGAGGGAGATTTACTCTGCATCTAACCCCGTGCTGTACCTGTCCTGGGAGTGTTTGATGGGGACAGTGTAGAGGGAGCTTCACTCTGTATCTAACCCCATGCTGTATCTGTCCTGGGAGTGTTTGATGGGGACAGTGTAGAGGGAGCTTCACTCTGTATCTAACCCCATGCTGTATCTGTCCTGGGAGTGTTTGATGGGGACAGTGTAGAGGGAGATTTACTCTGTATCTAACCCCATGCTGTACCTGTCCTGGGTGTGTTTGATGGGGATAGTGTCGAGGGAGCTTTACTCTATATCTAACCACTTGCTGTATCTGTCCTGGGAGTGTTTGATGGGGACAGTGAAGAGGGACCTTTACTCTGTATCTAACCCCGTGCTGTTCCTGTCCTTGGTTTGTCTGATGGGGATATTGTAGAGAGAGCTTTACTCCATATCTAACCCCCTGCTGTATCTGTTGTTGGAGTGTTTGATGGGGATAGTGGAGAGGGAGCTTTACTCTGTATCTAACCCATGCTGTACCTGTCCTGGGAGTGTTTGATGGGGACAGAATCGAGGGAGCTTTACTCTGTATCTAACCCCGTGCTGTACCTGTCCTGGGAGTGTTTGATGGGGACAGAATCGAGGGAGCCTTTCTCTGTATCTAAACCCGTGCTGTACCTGTCCTGGGCGAGTTTGTTGGGGACAGTGCAGAGGGAGCTTTACTCTGTATCTAACCCTGTGCTGTATCTGTCCTTGGTTTGTTTGATGGGGACAGTGTAGAGGGAGCTTTACTCTATATTTAACCCCAGGCTGTATCTGTTCTGGGACTGTTTGATGGGGACAGTGTACAGTGAGCTTTACTCTGTATCTAACCCCGTGCTGTACCTGTCCTGGGAGTGTTTGATGGGGACAGTGTAGAGGGAGCTTTACTCTGCATCTAACCCCGTGCTGTACCTGTCCTGGGAGTGTTTGATGGGGACAGTGTAGAGGGAGCTTTACTCTGCATCTAACCCCGTGCTGTATCTGTCCTGGGAGTGTTGGATGGGGGCAGTGTAGAGGAAGCTTTACTCTGCATCTAACCCCGTGCTGTACCTGTCCTGGGAGTGTTTGATGGGGACAGTGTAGAGGGAGCTTCACTCTGTATCTACACCCGTGCTGTACCTGTCCTGGGGGGTGTTTGATGGGGACAGTGGAGACGGAGCTTTACTCTGTATCTACACCCATGCTGTGTCTGTCCTGGGAGTGTTTGATGGGGGCAGTGTAGAGGGAGCTTTACTCTGTATCTAACTCCGTGCTGTATCTGTCCTGGGAGTGTTTGATGGGGGCAGTGTAGAAGGAACTTTACTCTGTATCTAACCCCGTGCTGTATCTGTCCTGGGAGTGTTTGATGGGGGACAGTGTAGAGGGAGCTTTACTCTGTATCTAACCCCGTGCTGTATCTGTCCTGGGAGTGTTTGATGGGGACAGTGTAGAAGGAACTTTACTCTGTATCTAACCCCGTGCTGTATCTGTCCTGGGAGTGTTTGATGGGGACAGTGTAGAAGGAACTTTACTCTGTATCTAACTCCGTGCTGTATCTGTCCTGGGAGTGTTTGATGGGGACAGTGTAGAGGGAGGTTTTCTCTGCATCGATACACTTGATGAATCCACTCTTCGATCGCTTCAATGTGGGAACAAAGAGGGATCTAATTTTATCCAGCAATTGGATGGAGCTCTTGGGGCTAAAGTGGGATCAGGATGTTGAATTTGATGATCAGCCATGATCATAATGAATGTTGGAGCAGGCTGGAAGGGCCGAATGGCCTCCTCCTGCTTCTAGTTTGTGTGTTTATAAATGATGAAAAGGCAGCAGCAGTGGGAGTTCAATATGTGTGGATATTTCACAGCTGGATTCACACAATACACACAGCAATGTCGCTGATATTTTGGAAATGCTGCAAATGTTGTCAAACACAATACGCAGGGCACCTTAATGTTGCAATGTTACTCCCAAACTGTCATCCCACAGGGGCAACATTTCTGTACAATGTGAGTGAATCGTAAGTTAATATAGTTCAGTTTCAATGTTTAAAATAACCAGTCACTTTTCTGTGGCTGCTTTGGGAATGTCAGTGGAATGTAGTTCACAGTAAAGTGTGAACAATTGTATTGGGGAATAATTGGAAGCAGTTTCCATTGAGAGCTTCCTGCATTCTGGAAATGTGTGTGATCTATTCAGAGATTGGAAATGATGGATGAATAAAGATACAGTTCTTTGTTACTGACATTAGATTGTGACTCTTGAAGTTTCACCAGTTCCATGTGCTGAGAGAAAGGAATGATTAAACAACATCCAGCATTCAAATTCTTCAGAGAAGTTTAAAAGGCAGTGAAAGACTGAATACACAAACTCTGAGACAGACAGACACAACTGTATCCACAGCTTAAACTTCATGTTTGAATCTGCAGAGATGAGATCATGGTTGGAATAAACAAGAGTCCACACTGGGATGCTGAGCAATTTGAGTTCTGTTTTTCCTAAAAAGTCAATCTAAAAATCTGCAATTAAAAATTCCTTGGACAGAGCAGAGGGGATTTTACTCTGTGTGTTGTGTTTGGGTTGGAAGTGTTTTCTGAGCAGGGTGGTACGGTGGTGCAGTGGTTGGCACTGCTGCCTCACAGCGCCAGGAACCCGAG